>NW_017670961.1:201415-202293 GCF_001879085.1 Nicotiana attenuata
CACATCTATCCGGAACCTAGAGGTGCAAATAGGACAAATTTCTCATGCCTTAAATACCCGACCTAAGGGGGCGCTACCAAGTGACACGGTAGTGAACCCGAAGGGGGTGACAATCATGTGATGGAGGTTACAACTAGGAGTGGAAGAGGCGGTAATGTGCATGCCTCGTATGAGAATCGGGTTATGAATGATGAAGTTGAGTCGCATGATGATGATGTGCCTTTGAGTGTTGACAATGTGGTTGAACCAATAGTGACAAATGATGATAAATTGGCTCTAATTGTGAATTTTATGTTTTGCAGGAGTGAGTTGCGTGTATGAGGACTTAGAACTATAATTGGAGCTAAATTGAAGCAAGGGAAGCCCCTCGGAGCTGAGTATGTTGGAAAAAGAAAGAAAGAAAGAAGAGCTGAAATGATTACCCAGACTAGCGCGCCCACTAGCGCGACCGTGCTAGCCCAGGAGTTCGAGGCAGAATGGTATGCCATATGCGCGGTCAGTAGCGCGCCCATTAGCGCGACCACGCTAGTCCAGTTCCGAAAAAATAAATTCAGGGGTAAACTTGGAAGTTCGGGGGTAATTCCGACTTAACCTATAAAAGGTCTAGCTCGCACAAAGGAACATTATCAAGGTTTTTATAGTGTAGTTGAAGACAAGGAGAGGCAAGGAGGATAATTCAAACATGGAGTTCTTCCTTTCTTCCTTTTGTATTTAACCATTTGTGATGAATTTGGCTTTTGTTATGATGAACACTAGTATGAGTAGCTAAATATTTAGTCTGAGGTTTTGATGGAACCTATTGAAGGATGAACTTCTTGATATGTTAATATAGTTTGCCCGGTTTATTCTCTATTTGTTCAACTATGTTCTTATTGTAG
>NW_017670961.1:202607-261764 GCF_001879085.1 Nicotiana attenuata
CGGATATCTTTAAAACTCAACAAGTTCCTCTTGGACTTGGAGGAGAACATTGCATTCTCTATGATAACTACTTTTCCCTTAGGCAGAGTTATAGTAGCTCTTCCAGAGCCTTCAATTAATTTACTACTACCAAAAATTGTAGTAACATGTGCCTTACACATACTTAAATGAGAGAAATATTTCTTCTCTTTGAATATTGTATGTGTCGTACATGAGTCAACTAAACAAATTTTTTTACAATTAAACTTTGATCCAAGTTTGTTTTGTGAGATATCCATATTTGCTTCCCATATTTTGACATGCAAAAGAAATATACGAATAAGCGTTAGTATTTTCAGAGAAAATGGGAAGAAAACAAAGTTAAACCAATGATAAATAATGACATTTTAATAACAATTACGCAACTAATAGTGTAATTGTGCTTTATTTATACATTTACCACTTTCTCAAAAGGTGTCATCATGCTGATTTATCCTTATTATTTTATTACAAAGACGTTCTAACATCTAATGCTATATTTAATTGTAGTGATAGATGGAAAAGCTAGCCAATCACCAAGTTTAAACTATAAATTAAAGTAGTGTATTTATAGTAACTCATCGTATTAGTCTTTGATAACGAACACCTAAATATTCGGCTACAGATATATGTTTATGCCTTAACATTTTAAAATTAATAGTAGAGAAGCATTACTTTCACATTCACGGCTAATAGTAGAAGAGTATTACATTCACTTTCAAAATTAACTTGAATTGGGATGAAATGTAAAAGCAAGGCGGATAACGATTTATTACTTTAATAAGAATATGTTAATCCTTAAACTAATCAAACTAAAATATTGTTTAAAACAAATACTAGAGTGATATTAAATCAAAACGAACTAATATTGTTTCATAAAATAAATAATATTAATTGATACTAATGACTACTACTTATGTAAAGAACTATGATTACATGATATTTATTCACTAACTACTACGAATAGACAAAAATAAAAATAAAACTACTCAATCATCTTTAATCACGGATCCAACACCGATCAAGTGGTCTATTTTCCCATCAGGGTGCTCAAAGAAGTCTGCCACATTCAAGTGGGTGATGTCAAATTCATTGTCATAGACGAGATTAGCCTCAGGGCCTTTATTCTTTAGAGATGCTTGATAAAGCTCAACCAAATGTCTTGGTGTATGGCAAATATTTGCTCAATGTCCTTTTCCACCGCAAAGATAACATTCAGTTTCTGAACCATTTTCCTTTGGCTTCTCATCTTTCCCTTTCCACTTTTGGTAGTTATTTTTCTTTGGGGGGTGATTAACACCAGCAAAATTTCTTCCTTGTCTACGGCCACGACCACAACCACGAATAGGGCCACGGCCTTTTCCACGCTTAGCATAATGGGAATACACCTCATCCACTTCATGTAGACCCAGTGGGTCAATTTTCATGATTTCTCATGAGCAAGTCATTGTTTCGTTCAGCCACAAGGAGAAGAGAAATCAACTCAGAGTACTTCTTGAAATATTTCTCTATGTACTGCTGTTGCAGGACCATATTGGAGGCATGAAACGTTATAAACATTTTTTCAATCATATCATAGTCAGTGATCGTATCTCCACAGAGTTTCAATTTAGAAGTAATTCTGAACATCGTAGAATTATATTCAGAAACAGACTTAAAGTCTTGGAGCCTCAGATGAGCCCAATCATATCGTGCTTGTGGAAGAATGACCAACTTTAAGTTGTCATATCTTTCCTTTAAGCCATTCCACAAAACAAGTGGATCTTTGACTGTGAGATATTCTATTTTCAACCCTTCATCAAGGTGATGGCGCAAGAAAATCAAGGTCTTAGCACAGTCTTGGGTGGATGCTTTAGTTTTGTCTTTAATGGCGTCTCCAAGACCCATTGAATCTAAATGGATTTCAGCATCCAACACCCATGTCATATAGTTCTTGCCCGAAATTTCAAGGGCAACGAACTTTCTTTTCATAATATCAGTCATAATTAAAGAGGAGAAAAGTTATACCTTAGTCTTCTCAAAGAGCTTCTTGAGACAGTAGAGTCTCGTGTTGATAACGTGTAATAAAACAATAAAAGTAGAAGAACAATATGCAGAGAAAGAGAGTAATTCTTATTGAATTTTGGGATGATTTACAATGGGGTAAGACCCCTCTATTTATAGGGGGAAAATGACTTAGCCACAAAGTAAAACTCTCTAAAAGATAGACATTCACTCTAATTACAATTCTATTCGTAACAAATAGATGTTTCTTTTCTTATCACAAAGAGCATATCAGATTTTTTGTTTTCTATTAGTTAAATTTTAAAAATTTTGAGCGGACAAAATGTATAAAGTTGATTTCTTTTGTTGAAAATAAAATCTTGAACTGAGAATATATAGGAAAATACTGCAAATGCAAAATCATGGGGCTTACTAACTTTTTTTGTGAGAATTAACCTAAATAGTTGTTTACTTAACCGTTTAATTAAAAAAAAACGACGGATATAATCCATACACTATATATATATGTAGTTGTGCGTAATCAATATATAACTTATGTATACCAATTAGAAAAATTAAACCGTTAATATAACCGATTATTTGCGTAAAAATCTTTTTTTTTTGTTGCTTCTTGAAGAGAAAGGGATAGCAGTTTTGAAGGTAAATTGTCAAAGTTTAAGACCTTTTAAGCAGTATTTTTTTCTCCCATCTCACAATCTGTCCTTTGACTTATGGAAAGGGCCCATAGATTGAACCTGCAATTAGGTAGATTAGAATGATTAGTTCCTACCCAATCAAATGTGATGTTTAAGAGGGAGATAAAGGATAGTAGACGAATATCCTCATGATTAAGACTATTAAATATTTTTTTTTAAATTTAACAAAATCTTTTTTAAGAAAAAAACAAATAATATGGAGCGAATATAGCAGTTTGGTATGGGACCTCGAAGGTTATTAGATTTGCCACATAACTAGTTATAGCCAATATATATATATATATATATATATATATATATATATATATATATATATATATATATATATATATATATATATATATATATATATATATAGAGTTATAATTTACAGCCAATTAGAGTACTATGACAGTAAGCACCAAAGATTGTAGTGAATGACACTCTTCTATTATTAATCAGATATTTCGGGTTTAAGCTTCGGATATAAATTTATTTTTTGTAGGAAGCACTCTAAAGTGAGATTTTACGGCGTACATTTGAATTAATCGTTCCCTAATATAGATATTGAACACCGAATTATTGAAGGAAAAAATAAAAGAGATGTTTGATTGCTCATGACATAAGTTCTCCAACCTTAAACTTAATTAAGAGAACGCGTTTTAAAATTTAAAGAATTAGCTGTCATAATGACCTAATAATAACCAGTTTTTTTCCAATAATTAATAAGTAGATGAGCACCAAATGCCAACCAAAGCTATCAAAAACTTTTGTATTTTCATTCCCATTAGATATACAACGCAGAAAAGAAGTCTTGTTAGAAAGAAGAAACTACTCCATAATAATACGTATATTCTTCCTTATCCCATCATATATACAACTCAGTATTTGGGCCAATAAACATCCAGCTAAACGCGGTCCGAGGTTTTCTCCTAATCATAAAAAATTCAAATGCCTTCTAATTTAAGGTCATTATTTCCTTTTAACTTTAAGATAATATATTTAAATCCAAATATATTTATGCTTAAGGACTAGATAACTAAGATTGATATTTTGTTCTCACTATCTGAATATATATAATTAATTGTAAATTAAAAATTACTATAAACTAATAATTAAAAAATCCTATTATATTTACAAAAATATTAGAGAAAAATTTAATTTATACGATATTGTAAAATACTTTTGTTTGATGAAACACACACTAAAAGCTAGTGACGCTAGCAAAATTCGATGTTTGGTAGTTAGGATGATGGTCATGAGATGGTGGCTAATGGTGCTGGTTGATGGTGGTGGCCGATGGTAATGATTGTGCTTGTGGTGGCGGGTTGAGGTGGTTAGTGATGATGGTTGTGCAATGACGGTGATAGTAATTATATAATTATAGTTCATGGTAACGGTTGCGCGATAATTATAAAAAATGAGAGATAGTAAAATGTCACCTTCACAAATTATTATTTAGAAATCTCATAATTATAATTTTTTCCTTTTTTGAAGCAAAAGTTGACCTCCAATAATTGAATGGTTAAGAGTAAATTCAAGAAATATAAACGCCATGTAACACGCATTAGATCCCTATCCAAATAATTTAAATCAGAAACGTATGGTGGTAATAGTCTACCTATTTCCAATTTCCACAAGCGAAACGGTTGCTTGTAGATAAAGTTGCTTGACGTTCAAAAATATATATATTTGCTTGAAGTTGACAACATAACCACATTATTCTCTATAAAATTAATTTTTTAATAAAATTATTAACAATTATTATTCTCCATATATACATGTACACGTAGACAGAGAAATAAACATAGAAAAAAAAAAGTCTTAAATAGTGCTCTAAAAGGGTGGCTCAAAAGTAGGGTCAAGTGCCATTGGCCTTCTTCTCAACTCTCCCCTGAGAGAGAGACAAAAAAGGAAGTGGTTATTATTCTTACACACACTTACACATACACAAAAGTTTGAGAAATTCAGTTCTTTTCAAGAATTTGATCCGAAAAATAAAGGTTGTTTTGCCTTCTTGGTGTTTGGAGACATATATCCTTGAGCCGAGGGTCTGTCTGAAACAGCCTTTCCACCTTTGCAAGATCGGGATAAGATCTGTGTACACACTATACTCTCCAGAATCTACTTGTGAGATTTCACTGCGTTTTTTGTTGTTGTCGCCGTCGTTGCCGTCTTTGGGGAATATAAAGATGGGTCAATGTGTTTCTACGTTTGCATGTCAAGAAAATAGAAGGGCAATTTCTTGGAAGCATGGAAATAAAGATGTTTCGGTATCATCGAAAAATAATAAGAAAGAAGCCACAGGGAATAAGAAACATAAAGTTTCTGCAGCTTCAGGTTGCTATGCAATGATCAAAGAGCAACGTTCAAGATTTTATATTATTAGAAGATGTGTTTTTATGCTCATCTTTTGGCATAGGCATAGCAAGATTTGATATCTTTTTCTCTCCCTTAATTTCTTCATTGTTGCTTCTTCTTCTTCTTGGTATTAATTCAAGATTGGTTGAAGGGGTCGGAACATTGAGCAGGTTGGGCGGATTGAACGAAAACGGGCTAAAAGATTGCACTCAGTTTGATAATGATCGAGTGAAATTGCTTCTTCGACCATGAATTGAGAAATCTCTTAGATATGATGCAAAACGGTTCTTGAATTCTATCCGCTCATATTTCAATATGGGAATAAAACTATGCGGGTTGATTCCAATTTGATGGATGGGTCGAACAATTTTGGGTTGAATTTGTCGCCACTAGTCTAATTTGTACATGATGTTTTTGGACTTTTGGGATATTACACAAGGTTTGAAAAGCAATTGTAAATTGTTTGGTTGGATATAATAACATTAGTTTTGTTTTGGATTTCTATGATTATTTTGACCAATTTTATGATCTCTTTTGTTTTTTTTTCCTGTATTCCATTGATATTCTATACCTAAACTAGTAGTTTTGCATCAGTAAGCATGTTTGAAAAATATTATATAGTCAAACCTCTCTATAACAGTCTCGTTTGTTCCGAAATTTTTTGGTTGCTATAGTGAAGTGCCGTTATAGAGGACATATATTATATATATAACATAATATGATATTCGGTTCCGAGAGTAACTAGGCTTTTATAATGAATGGTTATTATATAAGGATGTTGTTATAGAGAGGTCTGACTGTATTTAAAATTGCTTCCTATCGGGCGATGCAAACAATTAATAGGAGAACAAGTGTAAAACATAAATTAATTTCTTAAATTTTTAAATTCAGAAACAAGTGAATTTCCATTCTATTATATTCTTTGTAATTACTATGAAAACTACAGAGATATCAAAATCGAATCAGGAAAATGTGAACCCTAATTTGATCAATGGAACAATAAAAATGGCAAACAGTAATCTGAAATGGGGAGACATATGCCAGCATGAGGGTGAATATGCTACAACCACACAGGGGAGGCTCAACCAAATACAGAAGGGGCTAGGATGTGGGTTGGTTTATTTGATGGAAATAGCCTTGCTTCCAAATGTATGAGCCTTACCTATATACCACCACTGATTCAGGATGGAGAAGTTGTAGTGCAACTAGAAGAGGAAGACATTAAAATTAAAACTGAAAAGTGGAAAGTAGCCCTAATTGCTTACATGGTTGGAAATACCCCATCAATTGGGGCTATGGAATGCCTCATCGCTAGTTAGTGGAACTTTGTGCAGAAACATAAAGTACTCTTTCATAATGATGGATACTTTGTTTTTCGTTTCAACACTGCAGCTGATAGAGATGCAGTCCTGTTCTCTGGGCCTTATATGCTTATCAATCGACCCATTATACTAAGAGCATGGTCAGATGATTTTGATTTCAATGAAGAAGTTCTAAGGACTATCCCCTTGTGAGTGAAGCTCCCCAACTTACCTTTGAATTGCTGGAGTAAAAGAACCTTAAGCAAAATTGGAAGCAGCCTAGGAAAATCAATCCATGCTGATGAGTGTACGTCTAAGGCAGAGAGGATCTTCTATGCAAGGCTCTTGGTTGTAATGGATGTACCTAGACCTTTGACATGGAGCATAAAACTGTGTCATCCTATAGGAAGGTGATTGATCAACCACTAGTGTATGATTGGAAGCCATACCCTACATGCTGCCAAATTGGTCATAACTGCAAACTGAATAAACCCTCACAACCAAATGGACAGAAAATACAAGCTAAGCAGGATAATCAGAAGCAAGAGTGGAAGATATCCGGAATATTGGATCCTACAGTTGATACCTATATTGATGCTCATGGAAGGTTCATGGAAAGGCTAGTTCATCCCCTACAGGAGGCAGCAGGACAACAGGCAGCACCTGGAGTGTGGGAACAAGCTAAAGGAAAGTCTGCACTCAAAGCTAGTAAGTTTAAGATACCAGACCACAGGATAGTAACAATCAACTGCTTAACACCTTTACATGAGAAAACACACATGGTGATTCAGAACAACGGTAATAAGCAAGACAGGGGCCAGAGTAGTGGTGTGGATAAAGATGATTTGCCTACTCACAAAACCCCTAGATGAGTTTTGTAGCTTGAATTACAAGAATAAATAAGGTTTATAAGCGGAAAGTGCTTAACACCTTTTGTAAGGAGAACAAGGCAATCCCAATAGTAGTTATAGAAAATAGAGTTAAAATTCTCCAAAAACTATACAAAAATAGTAGCAGATTAGCAGTGGATTAGCAACTATAATACTGATCCAAGAGGTAGAGTATGGATTTTGTGGGACCCAAAATTTGTGGATTTCACTGTAAAAAGAATCCAAAAACAGATTATTCATAGCCATGTAAAGATCCTACAGCTTAACATAGGTTTCCATCTTAGTGCAATATATGGCTTGCATACCATCAATGATAGGAAAGAATTGTGGCAAGAATTTCTTATTGTTGGTGGTAATATGAGAGGGCTTGGGGTGATGATGGGTGGTTTTAACTCAATCCTATATCTAGAGGACGGGCTATATGCTACCCCAGTACAAGAAGTGGAGGTTAGTGATTTCAAAAACTTCCTACAAAATTCTGGAATGATGGAGCTGAAATCTGTGGGTAGATACTATACATGGACAAATAATCAAGTTCACAGCAAAATAGACGGAATAATGGTAAATGCTGACTGGATACACACCTGGCCTCACTTAGAAGGACTAATAATGGAACCTCATTTTTCTTATCACTTCCCTGTGAGGATCACTTTTGAAAGCATACAAGAAACATGAGCCAAGCCTTTCAGATTCTTTAACTACTTATCAGATAACTAAGGATTTATGCAGGTTATGGAAGCATGTTGGCCAACACCTAGCCAACTGTACTTTATGTGGAAGGTATGGCAGAAATTTAAATAGATGAAAGTTGCAATGAAAGGGCTTGCTAAACAAGAACCTGATAAGATAGGAGACAAGGTAGCACATGCAAGGGCTAAGTTGAAAGATATCCAAATGCAAATGAGAGATCCTGCTGAGTGTATAGAGCTGGTACAAGAAGAATAAAAAATGAAATAAGAGCTTTAGAAACGATTGATGGTAGAGGAGAGTATAGCTAAACAGAAATCTAGAGTGCAATGGTTAAAGTTGGGTGATGCTAATATAGCTTACTTCTATGAATGCTTATAGAATAGGTAGACACAAAATTAAATCAGGAGTTTGAAAAATTCTGCAGGTCAGTTGCTACAAAAAGCTGAAGATATAGAAGAATAGGTACCGGGATTCTATAGGGGTTACTTGGTCAAGCTGCACATCAACTTCCAGCAGTTCAACAATACATAATGCAAAATGGTAGGATGGTGAATAGAAAACAACAATTGAACCTTATCAAACCTGTCATAAAAGAATTTGTGGCTGAACCAATCAAGGACATTGGTGATAATAAAGCTCCAGACTGTGATGGTTTTAATGTCTTCTTCTTCAAAAAGACCTGGCTAGTCATAGAAGAGGAGGTAACACAAGCTATTATAGAATTTTTTAACTCATGAATTACGTACAGAGCTATTAATTGTACAATAAATACACTGATTCTTAAGGCCAAACACCCCTCTACTATAAAAGAATACAGTCCAATCTCTTGTTGTACTGTGTTATATAAGACTATCCCCTTGTAGGTGAAGCTCCCCGGCTTACCTTTGAACTGATGGAGTAAAAGAGCCTTAAGAAAAATTGGGAGTGGTCTAGGAAACCAATCCATGTTGATAAGTGTACGTTTAAGGCAGAGAGGATCTTCTATGCAAGGCTCTTGGTTGTAATAGATGTACATAGACCTTTGACATGGAGCATAAAAGTGTCATCCTACATGGAAGGTGATTGATCAACCACTAGTGTACGATTGGAAGCCTTGCCCTACATGTTGCCAAATTGGTCATAACTACAAACAAAATAAACCCTCACAGCCAAATGGACAGAAAATACAAGCTAAGCAGGATAATCAGAAGCAAGAGTGGAAAATATCCGAAATTTTGGATCCTACAGTTGATACCCATATTGATGCTCATGAAAGGTTCATTGATAGCCTAGTTCATCCCCTACAGGAGGCAGCAGGACAACAGGCAACACCTGGAGTGTCGGAACAAGCTAAAGGAAAGTCTGCACTCAAAGTTAGTAAGTCTAAGATACCAGACCACAGGGTAGTGACTATCAACTACTTTACACCTTTACATGAGGAAACACAAATGGTGGTTCAGAACAATGGTAATAAGCAGGACAAGGGCCAGAGTAGTGGTGTGGAGAAGGATGATTTGCCTGCTCACAAAACCCCTAGATGAAATTTGTAGCTTGGAATGTGAGAGGAATAAATAAGGTTTATAAGCAGAAAATGCGTTAACACCTTTAGCAAGAAGAATAAGGTAGTCCTAATAGTAGTTATAGAAAATAGAGTAAAAGAAAAAAATACTCCAAAAACTATACAAAAATAGTAGCAGATTAGCAATGGATTGGCAACTATAATATTGATCCAAGAGGTAGACCGTGGGTTCTGTAGGACCCAAGGTTTATGGATTTCACTGTAAAAAGAATCCACAAACAAATTATTCATGGCCATGTAAAGATCCTGTAGCTTACCATAGATTTCCATCTTAGTGCAATATATGGTTTGCATACCATCAATGATAGGAAAGAATTGTGGCAAGAATTGCTTATTGTTGGTGGTAATATGAGAGGGCTTGGGGTGATGATGGGTGGTTTTAACTCAATCCTATATCTAGAAGTGGAGGTAAGTGATTTCAAAAACTTCCTACAAAATTCTGGAATGATAGAGCTGAAATCTGTGGGTAGATACTATACGTGGACAAATAATCAAGTTCACAGCAAACTAGATAGAATAATGGAAAATGCTGACTGGATACACACCTGGCCTCACTTAGAAGGACTAATAATGGACCCTCATTTTTCTTATCACTTCCCTGTGAGGATCACTTTTGAAAGCATGCAAGAAACATGAGCCAAACCTTTCAAATTCTTTAACTACTTATCAGATAACTAAGGATTTATGCAGGTTGTGGAAGTATGTTGGCCAACACCTAGCCAATTGTACTTTATGCGGAAGGTATGGCAGAAATTTAAACAGATGAAAGTTGCAATGAAAGGGCTTGCTAAACAAGAACCTGATAAGATAGGAGACAGGGTAGCACTTGAAAGGTCTAAGTTGAAAGATATCCAAATGCAAATGAGAGATCCTGCTGAGTGTATAGAGCTGGTACAAGAAGAATAAAAAATGAAATAAGAGCTTTAGAAATTGTAACAACCCGACCGGTCATTTTGAGAATTTGCACTTTGCTCGGTTGTTTCAAGGCATGAGTAGCTCCGTATGATGCATTATGACTTATATAAATCATCGGATTTTGTTTTCAGGTTATTCGGAACTGATTTGGAAGAATGATTCTCAGCTAGAAGCTTTAAAATTTGAAAGGATTGACCAAGTTTGACTTTTTAGTAATTGACCTCGGATTGGATTTTTGATGGTTTCGTTAGCTCCGCTGGGTGATTTTGGACTTAGGAGCGCATCCGGATTGTGATTTGGAGGTCCGCAGTAGAATTTGGCTTGAAATGGAGAAAGTTGAAATTTTAGAAGGTTTGACCGGGAGTGGACTTGTTGATATCGGGGCTGGATTCTGATTCCGTAAGTTGGAGCAGGTTCGTAATTTCAAATGTGACTTGTGTGCAAAATTTGAGGTCAATCGGATGTGATTTGATAGGTTTCAGCATCGGTTGTGGAAGTTTGAAGTTTCAAGTTCATTGATTTTTGAATTGAGGTGTGATTCGTTGTTTCGATGTTGTTATGAGTGTTTTGAGGCCTCGAGTAGGTCCGTCTTTGGGTAATTATAGCGTGGTGAGTCTCTAAAGGTGTTTGGTGGCAAAATCTTGGGTTTGGCGGCCTGCGTAGCTTGGTTGAGTTAGAGGGATTTAGTCCTAACGGTTTGGTTATGTGCAAATGGGTTTCGAAGAGTTCTCGATGATTTCTACCATGGTTCGAGGTGTATATTTCCTACCGGTGTGTGGAACATATTGCGTATTGGGATTTCCTCCTAGATGGGATCAAATGGAGAGTTCTTGGCTAATTAAGCATACAGTTGCTTGTGACTTGGAGTGGATTATGAAGTGCTCGTATTTTTCATATGATGGCATGGTATATGCGGTGTGTGTGTAGGATTGAGATTTGCATGTGTAAGGTCACGCTTCAGCTTTGAAGGAAGGTCATGAGTCCTTAGGCAGCATGGACGGTTTCAGATGACTGGTAAAATGATATTACGTATCGTGGTATGGGGTTGNGTTTATTACCGGTATTGGGTTGTTTTGAGCAGCTACTGTGATTGGAAAATCATCGCTATGAGCATTTGATTTATGTGATATATCATGTGATTACATCTTGGGTTATGGTGAAGGCTTGATACAGCTTGTTCAAACTTATACAGTGTTTAGATGCGAGATTCTGATTTTATAGAAAATTTCGGATGTGGAAATTGGATTCTAAGGCTTATGGACTAGGTTGAATTAAGAAATTTCAATTATGTTGTGTTATCATACCTATATGGGATAGGGTAACATGGGATCACCCCCGAGTATGTGCATGGTAAGGCTACACTGCGGTTTGATGGCTTTGAGAAAAACTCTTGGCACGTTCGAGGATGAACGTATGTTTAAGTGGGGGAGGATGTAACGACCCGACTGGTCGTTTTGAGCAATTGCACTTTGCTCGGTTGTTTGAGGGTATGAGTAGCTCCGTATGATGCATTATGACTTATGTAAATCGTCGGATTTGGTTTTCAGGTTATTCAAAACTGATTTGGAAGAATGATTCTCAGCTAGAAGCTTTAAAATGTGAAAGGTTTGACCAAGTTTGACTTTTTAGTAATTGACCTAGGATTGGATTTCTAATGGTTCTGTTAGCTCCGTTGGGTGATTTTGGACGTAGGACCGAGTCCGGATTGTGATTTGGAGGTCCGCAGTAGAATTTGGCTTGAAATGGCGAAAGTTAAAATTTTGGAAGGTTTGATCGGGAGTGGACTTTTTGATATCGGGGGGTCGGATTTCGATTCCGAAAGTTGGAGCAGGTCCATAATGTCAATGTGACTTGTGTGCAAAATTTGAGGTCAATCGGACGTGATTTGATAGGTTTCGGCATCGGTTGTGGAAGTTTGAAGTTTCAAGTTCATTGATTTTTGAATTGAGGTGTGATTCGTTGTTTCGATGTTGTTATGAGTGTTTTGAGGCCTCGAGTAGGTCCGTCTTTGGGTAATTATAGCGTGGTGAGTCTCTAAAGGTGTTTGGTGGCAAAATCTTGGGTTTGGCGGCCTGCGTAGCTTGGTTGAGTTAGAGGGATTTAGTCCTAACGGTTTGGTTATGTGCAAATGGGTTTCGAAGAGTTCTCGATGATTTCTACCATGGTTCGAGGTGTATATTTCCTACCGGTGTGTGGAACATATTGCGTATTGGGATTTCCTCCTAGATGGGATCAAATGGAGAGTTCTTGGCTAATTAAGCATGCAGTTGCTTGTGACTTGGAGTGGATTATGAAGTGCTCGTATTTTTCATATGATGGCATGGTATATGCNGGATTTGTGTGTTTTGGTTCTACGGTGTGTGCTAGGCTCTTAGCATGGCGTTGTGATGGTACTTGTTAAGTTGGCGGGACAGTTCTCTCGTTTGAGTCATTTTCATGATTAAGTACATTTGGAATGTTGCTATTTGGTGCAGGGGTTGCACGAGTTGTGGTTTTAGATTGTACTGATGTGTCATGATACTAGAGTGGTCGTGTAGAATGAGATGAGGTCATTGGACCTAGAATGGATACTATCGGATTTAATTGTGGTATATTTGGAAGGATAATATCGGAAGTCGGCTTAGAAATTTGCTATAGTCCTTGTCGAAGGAGAGGGAGCTCCATGACTTGTTAATCTGATGAATGGTTGTGAGTTCTGCATGTTTCTTTCATCATTGGCAGTGTACGAAGGTTTTAGAACGAGGCTTTGTTTGGTTGAGGTTTATTACCGGTATTGGGTTGTTTTGAGCAGCTACTGTGATTGGAAAATCATCGCTATGAGCATTTGATTTATGTGATATATCATGTGATTACATCTTGGGTTATGGTGAAGGCTTGATACAGCTTGTTCAAACTTATACAGTGTTTAGATGCGAGATTCTGATTTTATAGAAAATTTCGGATGTGGAAATTGGATTCTAAGGCTTATGGACTAGGTTGAATTAAGAAATTTCAATTATGTTGTGTTATCATACCTATATGGGATAGGGTAACATGGGATCACCCCCGAGTATGTGCATGGTAAGGCTACACTGCGGTTTGATGGCTTTGAGAAAAACTCTTGGCACGTTCGAGGATGAACGTATGTTTAAGTGGGGGAGGATGTAACGACCCGACTGGTCGTTTTGAGCAATTGCACTTTGCTCGGTTGTTTGAGGGTATGAGTAGCTCCGTATGATGCATTATGACTTATGTAAATCGTCGGATTTGGTTTTCAGGTTATTCAAAACTGATTTGGAAGAATGATTCTCAGCTAGAAGCTTTAAAATGTGAAAGGTTTGACCAAGTTTGACTTTTTAGTAATTGACCTAGGATTGGATTTCTAATGGTTCTGTTAGCTCCGTTGGGTGATTTTGGACATAGGACCGAGTCCGGATTGTGATTTGGAGGTCCGCAGTAGAATTTGGCTTGAAATGGCGAAAGTTAAAATTTTGGAAGGTTTGATCGGGAGTGGACTTTTTGATATCGGGGGGTCGGATTTCGATTCCGAAAGTTGGAGCAGGTCCGTAATGTCAATGTGACTTGTGTGCAAAATTTGAGGTCAATCGGACGTGATTTGATAGGTTTCGGCATCGGTTATGGAAGTTTGAAGTTTCAAGTTCATTGATTTTTGAATTGAGTTGTGATTCATTGTTTCGATGTTGTTTTGTGTGTTTTGAGGCCTCGAGTAGGTCTGTGTTAGGTTATGGGACTTGTTGGTATGTTTGATTGAGGTCCCGGGGGGCCTCAGGTTGATTCTGGACAGTTGTCGGATCGAAAAATGGAGTTGAGTGATTGCTGAAGGTGAACTATGCTGGTGTAATCGCACCTGCGGAGCTTTGATCGCAGGTCCGAGCTCGCAGGTGCGAGCAGGGGCGCACAAAAGCAAAGTTTGGGCTGGTGAACTGTAGTCGCATGTGCGAAGATTCTCCTGCACCTGTGTGGTCGCAGAAGCGGAGTGTTAGGCGCAGAAGCAGATGTTTGCGCAGGTGCGATGGGCTGTTCCGCACCTGCGGTTGCGCAGATGCGAGGAAAGGACCGCAGAAGCGGAGGCCCAGCTTTAGTGTTTTCCCGCAGAAGCGAAATTTTGGTCGCTTCAGCGACATCGCAGATGCAATTAAGTGTCCGCAGAAGCGGAAGTGCTGGGCAGAATGATAAATACAAAGGTTCGCGAGTTTGGCTTCATTTTAACATTTCCAAGCTCGGATTGAGGCAACTTTTGGAGAAATTTTCACCATTTGAATTGGGGTAAGTGTTCTCTACTCGGTTTTGGTTATATTCCATGAATCTATCTTCGATTTTATCTTTTGGTTGACGAATTTTAAAGAGGAAATTGGGGGTTTTGGCCTAAAGTTTCATAATATGAATTTTTGAGTTTTGAACATCGATTTGGAGTCGGAATTGAGTGAAACTAGTATAGTTGGACTCGTAATTGAATGGGTTGTCGGATTTTGGGAGTTTTGTCAGGTTCCGAGGTGCGGGCCCGGTTGTGATTTTTGGCCGGATTTGGGATTTGATTTAGGATTCGATCTTTATCATTTGGAATTGTTTCCTTGGGCTTTATTTGATATATTTGAGTTGCTTTTGGCTAGTTTCGAGTCGTTCGGAGGTCACTACGCGCGTGATGGAATTTTAGGAGCATCGCTTGGCTTGCTCGGTATTGGAATTGGCTTGTTCGAGGTAAGTAACTCTTCTAAACTTAGTGCTGAGGGTATGAAACCCCGAATTACGAGCTATGTGATTGATGACGAGGTGACGCACATGCTAGGTGACGGGCATGTGGGCGTGCACCCGGTGAATTGTGACTTTGTTGTTTTCATAGCACTATTTAGTGGCCCTATTTTGTTGATATATGTGTTTTCACCATGTGATTAAGTAACTGAGTTGTCAATCATGCTAGATATCCTCTTTAGGCTTTATGCTGATATTGTTAGGACCCATAGTGGTCGTTTCTTACTGTCATCTCACTGATTTCATTGATATATCGTACTCAGTCATATTCATGCATTCGTATATCTCGGTCTCAGTTGTCGTACTGATATATCATATCATTTTTGTCGGGCTAGTTTCATGACATTATGAGCCCGTGAGTGAGACTGGAGAGATTGATGATTGAGTGAGGCTGAGATCCTGATTATGAGTGACGGTTATGGGATCGGGCTGCATGCCGCAGCATGTTATATTGATTTATGCCTGGATCTGGCTTATGATAGCGCTTGGGCTGTAGGAGCACCTCCGGAGTCTGTACACACCCCCAGTGAGCGTGGTTGATTATATTGAGGGATGGATCTTCCCTGGACGTGGATCTTGTCCGAAGCATTTATATACCTGGAGATGGATCTTCTCCATGGGGCCGGATTGGCCTTCCTCGGTACTGAGTGACTAATGGTCAGTGATGTATATGTTCCGAGATGGATCTTCCCTGGGCCGTATGGACCATATACAGTACCGAGTGGTTGAGCATGATGAGTGGAAAGTGTGAGACAGTGAGATTTGGTACTCTGAGAGTGTGAGTACATGATTCATCTCCGAGATACATGGCATTGGCATGCACACATGACATAGAGGCATAGAGATGCATTTTTCCTCATGATGTACGGTATCACGTCATTCATGACTTTTTACACACATTGATATGTGGGCGTAGAGAGGTATTTTACACTTGCTATCTGGAAAGAAAATGTAACATCTTATTTATTGTGAAAAGGGTTTTTATAGTTTTCAAACTATCTCTTATTTTTCGACGACTTCGGTAAAGGATTTCGGTTTTCACTGTTATTCTTGAAAAGCGGAACTATTTTCGGAAAATTGTGAAAAAAGCTGAGCAATTTATTTCTGAGTTGCTTCCTTATTTATATGCTCTACTTTGTTATGAATTGTTATTGGCTATTGGTGTTGGACCCGACCATGTTCCAGCTCGTCACTACTTTCAACCTAAGGTTAGGTTTGTTACTAACAGGTACATGGGATCGGTTGTACTGATACTACACTTTTGCACATTGCGTGCAGATGTTGGCTGCTGAGGGTGCTGTGTTCGACGGGAGCTGGATTTGAAGATGTACCTGAGTTCCTGTTGTAGTTGCCTCTTGTTCACGGTAGCCTTAGATTTATAAAACTCTATTTATGTACTTTTCAATCAGAAGATGTATTTTCTTCATATCAGCTTTGTAAACTCTATTCGTAGAAGCTCATGATTTGTACTACCAATCCTTGGAAAATGTATAAGATTCAGATAATTTCTTTTACTTAAATTGTCTTATTAAATATTATTGGAATTGGATAGTTATTAGTTGGCTTACCTATCGGGTTGGGTTAGGTGTCATCACGACTAGTAGATTTTGGATCGTGACAGAAATGGTTGATGGTAGAGGAGATTATAGTTAAACAAAAATCTAGAGTGCATTGGTTAAAGTTGGATGATGCTAATACAGCTTACTTCTACGCATGCTTAAAGAATAGGAAGGCACAAAACCAAATCAGGATTTTGAAAAATTCTGCAGGTCAATTGCTGCAAAATGCTGGAGATATAAAAGAAGAGGTACTGGGATTCTATACAGGTTACTTGGTCAAGTTGCTCATCAACTTCCAGCGGTTCAACAAGACATAATGCAAAATGATAGGATGGTGAATAGAGAACAACAACTGAACCTTATCAAACCTGTCACAAAAGAAGATGTGGCTGAAGCAATCAAGGACATTGGTGATAATAAAGCTCCAGGTTGTGATGGTTTTAATGCCTTCTTCTTTAAAAAGACCTGGCCAGTCATAGGAGAGGAGGTAACACAAGCTGTTATAGACTTTTTCAACTCAGAAAGCATGTACGGAGCTATTAATTGTAC
Source organism: Nicotiana attenuata (assembly GCF_001879085.1). Taxonomy (NCBI): domain Eukaryota; kingdom Viridiplantae; phylum Streptophyta; class Magnoliopsida; order Solanales; family Solanaceae; genus Nicotiana; species Nicotiana attenuata. Next base: position 219,876 of record NW_017670961.1, read on the forward strand.
AACGATTACACTGATTCCTAAGGTCAAACACCCCTCTACTATAAAAGAGTACGGGCCAATCTCATGTTGTACTGTGCTATATATGATTATTTCTAAAGTGCTTACAACTAGACTGCATGGAGTAATAGACCATCTAATTGATAGTTTTCAAATTGCCTTTGTACCTGGAAGACTGATTGGGGACAATATCATTATGGTCCATGAATTAGTAAACGAATATGGGAGGATGAGCATTTCACCAAGATGTATGCTTAAAATAGATATGCAAAAAGCATATGACTCCTTGGAGTGGCTATATCTTAAGCAAGTACTGAGAATGATTGGCTTTCCAGTGATCTTTGTTGAATGGATAATGGAATGCATAACCATTGTTACCTACTCTATCATCATCAATGGCAAGACAACTAAGCCCTTTGCAGCTAGGAAGGGACTGAGACAGCGCGATCCCCTCTCCCCCTTCCTATTTGTATTAGGCATGGAGTACTTAAGTAGACTGCTGAAGTCTTTGAAGACTGCCCTTGGTTTCAAGTATCATCCTAGGTGTGCCAAGCTAAATGTGGTCCAACACTCCAACTTGGATTTGCAGATGTCTCCTCCTCTTTTGTAAAGGAGATGTCCAATCAGTTAAAGCCATGCATGACAAGTTTCAGATGTTTTCCAAAGCCTCATGACTAATAGCTAATTCCACCAAGAGCTCAGTCTATTTTAGAGGGGTCTGCCTAACAACACAAGCAGATTATGGAGGTCCTAAACTTTGCTAGAGGTGAGTTATCCTTTAGGTACTTAGGGGTACCCTAAGCACCAAAAGAGTATCTATATTACAATGTGAGCCCTTAATTGATAAGATATTGGGGAGAATAAGCTCATGGACAACCAAGTTTCTCCCATATGCTGGTAGAACATAACTGCTCAAGAGTGTGTTGTTTGCCATCCAAGTTTCTCCCATATGCTGGTAGAACATAACTGCTCAATGGACACAAAAAATGTGCAAAGGGAGGAGTGCACGGGCTGGCATCTATCGCATTACTCTGCTGCATCTGTGTATTACTTGCGGCAAGAGAGGAATCATAGAATATTTCAGAACCAAAAGAAGGCAGCAGAAATCACTGTCCGATTGATCATTCAGGAGGTCTATTTCCGAACGAGCTTATCCCCTAGGTTGGCTACTTACAAACAAAAATTGAATTACTACCCTCTATAGAATGTGAATCCAGCAAAATTTGAATAGCTTGAAAGCGTGTGAGGCAGTAGAAGGCTTTACTGAGGCATGTAGAACTGGAGCCTGTTTGCTCAGTCTAATGTTGTTTTCTGTATAGTTATTTGGAACTGTAAATACCCCACCATTTGATATATAAAATACGATAATTTGATCAAAAGAATATTCTTTGTAATTATAATTGACATTTCCTATGCAAAATTGCATCAGCAGACAGTGATACCATTTAAGGTGATTGGTTTGATCCTTCTATAGTATGATTCTTTAATATTCAAGTTTAACCAGATACCAACTGAATATGATTCACCAAGACAAAAACAAGTTAGTATATTCTTGTTAATGGCGCATTCAGAATTTAAATTGTGCGTTCTTAGTTGAAAGAATGAATTCTAAAAATATAAAGTTAAGTCTATTTATGCCACGTTTTGCTTATATTTGGGTTCCGCGTATAGCGGGAGCTTAATGTACGGACTGTCTTTTTCTTTTTTCTTTTTTTTTGGGCATAAATTTGGGATTCGAACCATATATATTGAGTTCTACCGAACTCACGACTCTATTGTTGGATTTGCGCACAAATGATTCTTGCTGTAGTCATGTAACAACAAATATATAGGATTGTATTTCGATAAACCGAATTCTTCTCTCCTCTTATGTTGTTTCATTTCTTAACTTCCAACGTATATAAATCATGGGTTTATTTATCTATTTTTGACAATTTGCTTGTGACTATGATTTAATTACACTATATGTGAATTGAATGGAGAGAGCTAGATCGAATAAACCAAACTTAGTCCTCGTTCGGTAATAATTAAATATGGTTCATTGATGAACCAAAAAATTTGTAAATCGAACCGAATCAAATGGATTGAACTGGCTGAATGTACACCTTAATTCAATCTTCGTCGCTAGCAATAGGTTTGTATTAAAAGCAGTGACAGCCGTAACCTTCAAATACTGAATTTGCCTCTAAATATACAGGATTTGACCCCAAAACGTTGATTTCTATCGAACCCCCGAGCGCATTGATGGATTTGCCAATAATTCTTGCTCTAGTGAAAACAAAAGTTTAACTTAATCCAAATCAAATTTTCAAGAATCCAACCATAGTTGTTTAGCTTACGTAATGAATGTACTAAAATCACCAATTATTGAATCAACTAATGTCCTGTTATTGGATTCTCAGATGAATCAACAAACATATCCAGCTATAATTGACACTACAGAATATCAGAGAATCCTTAATTACATCCAAAAACCTAGATTATCCCTATGTCTTACCTTGATTTTCTCTCAAACTTTTTGTCATAAATATCTTAATACCACATTAACCTTTTTCAAAAAAACCAAAAATCTTCCATTTTTCTCTTTCTCTAAATGGCTCCAAATTATTCAAACTTTTTATTATAAATATCTTACCCCCATCAACCTTTCAAAAAAAATTACCAAAACCTTCCCTCTTTATATTTCTCTAAACCAACAACAACAACTGCGCCTCAGTCCCGAACAGGTTGGGGTCGGCAAATTATTTTTTAAATGGATCCAAATTATTCATACCTTCCACAAGGTCTAAAGCCAGATGAATCAACACCACATTGGTTAAGTAAAGGAGATAATGCATGGGAATTAACAGCAGCAGCAATGGTGGGCTTACAAAGTGTACCTGGGCTAGTAATTTTATATGGATCAATGGTTAAAAAGAAATGGGCTGTAAATTCAGCTTTTATGGCCCTTTATGCATTTGCAGCAGTTTTAATTTGTTGGGTTTTATGGGCCCATAGAATGGCATTTGGTACACATTTAATATCTATAATAGGCAAACCAGAACAGGCTATGACTCAAGATTTTTTGCTAACAAAACACTCTAATTATTATATTCCAACAGCAGATTATGTATTTTATCAATTTGCATTTGCTGCTATTACTGTGATTTTATTGGCTGGTTCTTTACTTGGTAGGATGAATTTTTATGCATGGATGTTGTTTGTTCCACTTTGGATTACATTTTCTTATACAGTTGGTGCTTATAGTATTTGGGGTTCTGGATTTCTTGAATCTATTATTGACTTTTCTGGTGGTTATGTGATTCATCTTTCATCTGGAGTTGCTGGATTTACTGCTGCTTATTGGGTAATTTTACTAGACATTCTCTTTACTTTTTTATATTTTGAAAAAATAGAAATCCTATAATTATAGGGGAGCCTTGGAGCAACGGTAAAGTTGTCTTTGTGTGACCTATAGGTCACAGGTTCGAGCCGTGAAATCAGAAACTTGGGCACATGGGAAGAATCACCTAGTGTTTTTATTAGCATTGAAAATGTTTACTATTGTAACTTTTACATAAAAGGACAGCCCGGTGCACTAAGCCCTCACTATGGCGAGGTCCGGGGAAGGGTTGGACCGCAAGGGTCTATTGTACGCAGCCTTACCCTGCATTTCTGCAAGTGGCTGTTTTCACGGCTCGAACCTGTAAGCTCCTGGTCACATTTGAGAAAATAGAAGTTCTACAATTTTACTATGAGTAAATTACAATTTTGAATCATGCTAAAACTATTTTCAAAATCAGTCCATATGATGATATTTGACTGAATACCAAGTTTAAGAAAGAAATAAAGATTTTTACACAAAAACTATATCTGCAATTTGACAATGTATGTGTTGCCCACATGCAGAAGTTGATCCAGCATTTGAATTTTAATGGTTTAAAGTTTGAGTTCATCGAAAATACGGGTTAAAAATTTAAAATTTATTACTTTTTTAGGATTATTTTTTGACATATACATCTATGATCTAAGTAGAAAATGTGGATTCAATTGAACCTACTTCTATCAATATTTAAGCCCGCTCTTTTTTGCGTGTATAACATACCAAAAGTACCTTTATTCGACATGTCAGGTCATATTCTTATAAGAGCATTTCATTAAGTTGTGAAATTGGAAAGCTAAAACTAAGGATCTTCGATATATAGAAAGGTGTTAATTTTTTTGGGACGGATCAAAAGGGAAACTATAGTGTCATATAAAACAAAAATAGGAGTAACAAATAAGATGGCACTCGAAAAGATTTCTCAAACAACAACAACAACAACAACAAACTCAGTGAGTTCCCACAAGTAAGGTCTGGGGAAGGTAGCATGTACACATACCTTACCCCACTCTAAAAGGACAGAGAGGTTGTTTCCATTTCTCAAACTATAGGAAATTATAAAAATCAATTAAAAAGTCTCTAATTCATTATTAAAGGTAAGAAATTTTGTTGGAAGATAGAAATTAGAACAAACAGAAAAAACACTTGCAAACAGTGGCAGATTTAGGGAGCGGAAGGGTGTTCACCCCAACCTCTTTCGCCGACAATGTACATATAAAATAAAATCTGATTTTTACCTCTATATATTATGTTTTGAATCCCCTTAACACACCCTAAAAGCATAGCTTAGTGGTCAAGGTGGTTCAAAATCTTTGTAAGGTCATTGGTTTCATTCCCACTAGCTGTAACCTTCTTAATTTTTTTTCTATTTGAACCCCCTTAGCGGTAATCCTGCCTCCGCCACTGCTTGCAACATTATTTTGAGCTTACATAGGATGATAAAATAATGATTATTGGGATTTGATTGGCATAGGTTGGACCAAGGCATTCACAAGATAGACAACATTTCCCACCAAACAACATAATTCACATGCTTGGAGGTGCAGGTTTTCTTTGGATGGGTTGGACTGGTTTTAATGGTGGATCTCCATTAGCCTCTGATCTAATCACATCATTAGCCATTCTCAATACTCATCTTTGCACTGCCACAAGCTTGTTGGTATGGCTTTCAATGGACATGATATTCTACAATAAAAGTTCTGTAATTGGAGCTGTCCAAGGAATGATCACTGGCCTTGTTTGCATTACCCCTGGTGCAGGTTAGTAGTTACTAATGCAAGTGTTTTAGCTTAAAAATATCAACTTTAATTCTCTTCTAAATGTACAAAATGTCCAAGTAATAGGAAATATTGGGTAAAGTTCACATAAGGTGACTGAACCTTACCCAATATGACAACAACTACCCAGTAGAATCCCACTAGTGGGGTCTGAGGAGGGTAGAATATACGAAGACCTTCTACTGTCAATATAACAATAGAATAAAATATCAACTATTTTGTCACATCGAAGTAACAATAGATTAGCAAAAACTTGAATACCAATACATTGACACAAAGAGGGACCTATTTATAGTGTTGAGGGGTCATCGGACCTCGTAAACTTTGGCAGAAATATTGTATATGAATATGTGCATACCTTGAAAATGATTCTGCAAATAACTTGGCACCCTAAACACTAAAAAGCTTTAGGGGGCACTGGTTGAGCAAAATAGTGATGCCCCCGTTACGTTAAAATCCTGAGCCAGCCTTTGCTTTGACAACCAATGCATAGAGCGAGCGAGTATAAAGAGCTCGGATTATCAAATATGAGCACGTAAGCACCACAACAGCTCATACTACTAATGAATTCAAAGTAAGTCAAAGTCTGCTATATGAATCCTCATTATTTCTATCACCCCATTTAAGCTTATCTCAGCCTAATATCATGAACAAATAAAAATATGAGCATGTTAACACCCTACTCTGGTAATAGAATGAGCAAAATGTCCAAAAAAAATGCTCATCGGCAGGTACTGGCGGAGCCACCTTTAGTCTAAGGGGGTGTCAATTGACACCACTTCGCGGAATATTATAGTGTAGCTTGGTCAAAAAAAATTATGCATATATAATTATATACTATATGTTGAATCCCTTAGCTTTTTCGTGTGTTTACTTCGTTATATTTTGACACCCCTTAGTAAAATTCTTGAATTTGCTGGCTTCGCCATGGTTGGCAGGTATAGTGGAGTCCTGGGCAGCCATACTCATGGGAATCTCATCAGGTTCAATACCCTGGTTCACTATGATGGTTCTGCACAAGAAATCAGCATTTTTCCAGAAAGTCGACGACACATTAGGAGTCTTTCACACACATGCAGTAGCAGGCCTCCTAGGAGGAATCCTCTCTGGATTCTTTGCTAAACCTAAGCTTCTGAGGATGTTTTATGGCTCAGACAAATATGGTCCAGGCTTTCTCTACAGCATAATTGATGGAGACATTAAGCGCGGGATTCGTCAAATGATTTATCAGCTTCTTGGTGCTGCATTTATCACAATATGGAATGTTACCGCTACGAGTTTGATATGTATTTTTGTAAGTCGAATAGTTGAGTTAAGACTACATGAAGATGATCTTGAGATTGGAGATGATGCTGTTCATGGCGAAGAAGCTTATGCTTTGTGGGGTGATGGAGAGAGAGATCCACCTCGCTTTAACAGGACTCCTAAAATCCCTTCTTTTTGCCGACGCCAATATGGAACAACTCAATAGAGAGGCGAATTCAGAGTCTAGAGTATTAAGAACTTGTCATGTTAAGAGGCGAATTCGGAATCTAGAGTATTAAGAACTTGCCATGCTAGAGGAGTATTCGTGGTATTGGAGAATGTGTGAACCCCATCTAATAGTACAATCAAACTTAATGAGGATTTGGTTCATCCAAACACGAATACGTCATGGGCATTCCATCTTTCTATGTTCTACAGATTTTGTTTGCGACAATTGAGAGTGAAAAGATTGTGAATACTCAATCCAAAAGTTTGCTTTTAGTTCAAAACAATCAATATAGAGAATCAAAACTAGTAGGAATATCCACCAAAATCCTTACTCTCTCATCCCTAACCACTCTTCCAAACCACGCAAATTAACTTGTTTGCACATGTGTATTGTCTGATCTATGATAATCAAGCTTTTCCCCTTCCGTAAGGGCATACAGGGAAGAGGGCCCTCAGCTATTGAGAGGATTCCTATTGTCTTTCTTTTATTTACGGGAGTTTCTTGTCCCCACAGCCCCCGGAAGTAAGACCGCCGGTAATCTCTTGAGCGACCACCTTTTTGTAGACCTTTCTCCTATACCATCACCCCTCATAATAACCACATTAAAATGTTTCTCCTCTGTTCACTTAAAACCCCAATGCCTTTCAAGAAATTCCAGGTCTCAATCTCTACTTTCAAATATACATTGATGTTTAAGGTGATTCAGGCCGGCAGTCAGAAAAAATCAAGAGTTCATGCACTGGGTGCCCTAGGTGAAAACTGGTGGTGTGTGCTTGTCAAGGTTGAAGGAAGGAGATGACAATAGAGTCTTGCCTTGTCTGCATGAATTTGATCATGAATGCGTTGATAGGTGGTAAAGACTTTAGGAGCAACCCATCCTTTGACTATTCATGAAAAATCAAAGAAAACAAACTGATGAAATTATCCTTTGACTATTCATGAAAACCCAAAAATAACAAACTGATGAAAAGATCAATTTTCAACTTTCAGAAATTTAAAAACCTCTTCTGCCATAGGAGGTTACTATTACACCCGAAGAGATAAAAAGAGATACAGATGCAAGCATTACGGAAGGAAATCACAATATCATGAATAAGAAAGAAGGCTCTGGCACACATAACCAAGAAAACGACATTGCAAAACACAAATAATACTTGACATAAACAACAGTATAATTTAAACAATCAGCTAGATGCGAGCATATCAGGCACTACAGCACACATACATTCGTTGATTGGTAGCATAAGACCTAAATCTAGTCCAACCAAACGCATAAAGATCCTTACAAACAGTTTTCCCTTGTAATTGGGGTACCAGTAACCAGATGCTTTGTCGACGTCCTCCTATCTACCACCACGAGCATAGTTCCTTTCATAAGGGGAATATGACCTGGATCGTTCCCTTCTTGACCTTCCCCCATAAGGTGAGCGCCTAGGAGAATAATCTCGTCCACCTCGATAAGGTGAACGCCTTGGAGATCTTCTGTGCCCGTAGTCATCACGGCCGCGATACCTACCACGGTCACCTCGGTCACCACGAAAACCTTTGACCATAGAAAAACAATCCTTCAGGACTTCCAATATTTAGCCCAAAATGACAGAAACTAGTAGAAAATGAGAAAAGACTCACCATCACCCCTTGCGTTCTTAAGCCCTAGATAGTGACCAGGCGTTGGAGTCCTCGGGCGTTTCCTCCGAGACTGAAAAATAGACATATGGTTTCATAATCTGAAGTCTAAACACATTCACATTTACATCAAGGAAATAGATGGAATATCTAGACCAGACAATATACTCCTTGTTTGTAGTAAGCATGAAGATAACATTTCTCTAAAATCCAGCAAAGAAAACAGTTGCTTACCTTCCCCTTACATGCTAGGTAAGGAAGTTGGCAAAACAGATAACTATATTCTTTATAAATAAGTATAACATCATGCTAGTCGTACAGTAAAGCAGCTTAGATATTTTGGCATGTTCCATCCAAGCAAAAAATTGTGGGAGACAGAGACCAATGCTGGATTAGATTGTTGATAATGACCGTAGATTAGTTGAGAGTAATTGCTGAGGTTGTATAGATGTTGGACAATATAGTTGCTATGTCTAGTTGATCAGATGCATGTGAAAGCTGTTTTAGCGAGCCATTGGTCAAGCTGAGTGAATATAATGTTGCAGGGGAAGAACAGATCATCTTTGATCGCTGCTGACAAAGCTGATGCAATGTCTTCTGAATATAACCAGAAAACCTCCAAGTTAAGAACACAAAAAAGCAATCTAAATGGACATGGTTCACTAGCTCAATACAAATCAGCTCACCTTCTCCACTGTTATGTAGCGGCCTTCAAGGACAGACTGATTTAGGTGCTTAATGCAACGCTCAGCACCCTCAAGACTATCCATCGTTACAAAAGCAAAACCACGAGAGATGCGGGAACGCGGCTCCACAACCAGGAAAACTGATTTCACCTGGTGGATAGAAAGTAAAAGAAAACACTCAGAGCATGTTCATATATTTGAGAGATGGACAAAGGAAAGTGAATCCAGCCAAAGTGCCACCACCACAATTCATTGGTGTACATAATAAAGACATTACTCGTATTGTCAACTTAAAAAAAACTAAATAAATAAATAAATAAATAAGCGGTTGTTAACAAGAATATCAAAGAACTTTCTTTGGAAACATTAAAATTACACAAATAGGATTATAACGTGAATGCAACCTCTGACTCCTGAGTTTGTGAGATCAGTTCTTAGTAAGACCTCGTTCATCTTCATGTTTTCTTTGGTTGATAACGTAATTCAAAAAAGAATTATTTTCTACGATTCTTGAACTATTCCTGAGCTAAGAAAATCAGATACAGAAGAGAGTGATATTGGGAGCTCCAGACTCTTACAGCAACTCTAACATCATATTATTTCCAATTAATTGCATACCGTTGGTGTTGTGGTAATTGTTCATTTACTCTCATAGTCAACTACACCGTGCATGTATTCTCCATGATAACGACAATGAATAAGCTGACAGAGACTTGATCAGATCTTACGAAATATATCAATCGAGAAAAAGCAAAAAGAGTAAAAGACAAGAGAAAACACAGGGAGATTGGATACCGAGATGTGCCTATCTGAAATTAGATTATTGTCGATTTACAAAAAGTAAAGCCTTCTATTGAGATTTCTCTGATCTCCATCCTCTCTAGCTAATTTCTTTTTGTTTTTGTGCTTATTCAACCCTTTTCAGTGAATTGAAATTATTCTCGGAAGAAAACGAACAAAAGAAAATATATCGCAAAAAAAGATTTATTTTGCAGTTAGTGAAAACCCTTCAAAGCTATGAAATAGGAATAGGAAAGTGCAGAGGGAACTTTTCTTTAACATCCATTTAGGATAGAAATTTGTAGAGCAAAAAAGGATGAATAAGAAACTGACTGGCATACAAGTAAATACCAACCTTTGCCTCCTTTGAGAAATGCTCCTCAAGGTCCCTTTGTGTCACCCTTGTAGATAAACCAGTCACATAAAGTGTGACACCAGGATTAGATGGTTCATCCCTGAATAAGTTATGGAGGAACGAAATTTTAGCAACTTACAACAAGATATTAACACAAAGAAAACATAACACATAGGATATTAAGCAGCACTACAAGAAGAAAGACTTGGGCAGAGAAAAACTCAAGTTCCAACGAACCTCCCATGACTTCTCGACCTTGATCTGGACCTGGATCTTCCTCTAGGCCTTGACCATGATCTAGACCTTGACCTAGATCTAGATCTTGCCTTTTCCTCCCAAGGAGAAGGAGAGCGCGAATACCTAGAAAGTGCAGAAATTGCAACATTAAATCAGTTCAATAACAATCATAAAAACAAACCACATCTTACCAGCAAATGTAGACCAAGAAAATTTAATATTTGAAATAGATGCTACAACAGAAATACTCAGTACTAGCGTGAAATTAGAGAACTCACTTGAATTAGAAAAAGTACAGAAGATGCAACTTCGTAATGGAGTAAATGCTTTTCAGAAATGCTATACTACCATGATTAATCTTAAAAACAATTACTCCTCAATCATGAGCAAGTTAGGGTAAGCTATACAGTTAAGCTTAAGATCATAAGATGAATGACTAAATACCGAAAAGATAGAGCTTGAATTGTATCTAGTGAACACCTTCCATCAATCAATGAAACCAGTTATTTTCAGTCACACCAGTTCCTTGGGGTTTAACGCAAACTCTTCATTCACTTTGAGAGGCAAATTAAAGTAGGATTCATCCTTCCAGTACCATTAACTAAACAGGATATACATCCACCCAAAAAACATGTAGATGTAAGATAGCTACAAAAGCCACTACCAACCAGAAACAATATCCAATTAACAAAAATCTAGCCACTAATTCAAAACTTTTTGCTTCAATATTCCTTATGGTCTACATCTACCTCTTCCTTGAATCTCTCTAACACATTCCTCCACATCATCACAACCATTGCAAGCCTACGTAAGAGATAAGGATTGCAGTAGGCTGAGTGCAGCGTAAAAATAGTATAACTACTCCTCTAAAAGCTAAAGGGCCTTGAGAAAGCAAAATGGATGCAAAGGATTCACATAGTTGACCCCAAAAAATTTCATGTCCATAATTCCTTTTTTTTTCACTAAATTTTTTTCTTCAAGTGTGCCTTTATTCACTTTGACCCACGTTAACTGCACTTTGCGCTAAAAGTCCCATGTACACTTTTAACCCTGATAACACAGGCTCCCGATCCACTGGAAGATATATTAGTCATCTACATCATTAAAATTCCACACAGTCAATCCTGATCCCTCATACACGACCTTCCTTTTTGACAGGTAAATTAAGAATCAAATTCCAAGAGAACCAAAACTATGGTTTTCTAGTCCTATAGTTGAAGATTCAAGTACCATAGGTGGAATAGATCGAGCTGTTCTACCATTTAGTACTATGGCAAATTAGGAAAGAAATGGTTTGAAGGGACAAAGAATGTCAATTTCCTTCTGTCTTGTCATATTACTGCTAGTAGATCTAGATGATAAATGGTAGGGACAAAGGAAGACGGGTTACCTATCACAGAAAGAGCAAATAGAGAAGGGTTCAAATCTGTGGGAAGCAAGGCTAATAACAAACCACACACTCCCATCTGTGGGTCAAATGAAAGCCATGTATCTGCCTAGACAAGCATCTACCTCGCTCGGGAGTAATAAGATACTTCAATAAGAATTAACCATAGCCAATTCTCCATCAGCCAAGTCATCCAATTCAAAGCATCTATATTCAAAGTGGAAAATATATTTTTTATAACCTAGAAATCCCCGAGAGACCATGGTGCACAGTTCGAAACTCGAGAAATCCCCATTCAAGTACCAGGCTTTGTGTGCGATCTTACCACCCGACCAAAATCCTAGGGGCAAAGTAGAAAATACCTTTACATACAGAAAATAACTTTAATATAGCTAAGAAGCATCAAATACAGTAAACAAAAAAATCACAAAAAGCCATCACACAGAAAACAATTAATAGAACCATTTTTCACTTTTCACGTGAAGAAGTAACCCTAAAAAGCACATTCAGCAGCGCGAAACAGATGAGAATTCCTACCTACAAATCAGAAGTGCAAAGCACAGAAAACATCTTCAACAAATATACGAAATGAAAATTAAGGTAAAACGGAGTAAGAGAGATGGTAGAATACCTTTTTCCAGGAGAATCAGCCTGCAAAAAATCATAAACATCTTCAGTTGTTGTATTCGCAATTAATCAGAGAAAATTTCAGATTTATAAATTCATGAGAGATAAATGAGAGAAGAGAGAGTAAGAGCACTTGCCATTTCCGCACAGAAAAGCAAACCCTAAATCGCCAAAACGGGGAGCGTGTTTTTGTGTAAGACCGTTTTTGAAGAAGGTCATGCGTTTTAAGTTTGGTCCCATTTCTCTTTTACAGCGAAAATTACAAGAACAGTCCCTTATGTTTTGAGATAGGTCTATAATAGTCTTTCAAATATACACTTGAACAGATTGGTCTCTTAAATTTATCAAAAGTGAATACTTTTGCTTTCCTATAAGTATTTAACAAATTGTGGTGGTTAGATTTATGGAGAACTATACAAGAAAAAATTTTAATCAGAAACATCATGAACGTCTTGTTATATCCCAAAAATTGCAATGTCAAAAACTAAAACAAACACCGAAAAAATGTCAAAAATAATAAAAATTGTATCTCAATAACTGTGTGAGACACCAGAAATATCTAAGGATAGCATAAACTACACATACATATATAAGTTCTTTAATTTTTTTGTCATAGTTTCTATAAAAATCTAATAATCATTGTTTGTTAAATACTTAACGGATACCAAAATGCTCATTTTAAGCAAACTGATAGAATCAAAATTGATAAATGGTCTTTAACCTACCCCAAATCAAAAGGGACTGTCTTTGTTATTTTCTCTTCTTTTGCACATATTTTATGTTTAATTATTATACAATTGCTAAATAATCTTTAACCTACCCCCAATCAAAAGGGACTACCTTTGTTATTTTCTCTTCTTTTGCACATATTTTATGTTTGATTATTATATAATTTCTAGATAATCATACTTCGGCCTATATTTACAAGAAGTTTAGGTAAATCCATTTAAATTACGTGTATGTCTCTGGCTTCTGTAGAATATTACTTTCCCTATTGACTTCTCGAGGTTGAAATGAAGGAGATTATAAGGCATTACTAAGTAGTTTGTATCTTCCTTCTAAATTACAATTTTATATCATGGTTAAGATGAAATTTTGAATTAATATGCATGTTTTTCTAAAATTAAACCATTGACGATATCAAGTTTTAGAATAATACAAATTAGCATATCAAGAAAAATGAAAAGAATGGCGTTTTGTTGTTTTGTAGGTAATGCTCGTTTGAAGCACGTCAAGGAGCTGAATTTTTTTAAATACAAAATTATTCATGTCCGGATTCTGTTAATATAAATATGACCAAAAAAGGCCTATATTGTTCTCAATGAGAACTATGGAAGGACATAGTTCAAAATAAATATATCATGAAAAATTTTATTTTTATATTGCTGAAGATGCGAGCCAACTTACTAGCATTTTGGCTATCTTATACTATATATTATTTCTCACCAGTAGAAGTACACATTTTTTATCACTGTTGGAAATTGAACTCTTGTATCTTATAATTGTCGCTCATTTCATTAATCTCTTGGCTCACTCTTGAATGATTTGGAAAATCTTTAATTTCTTAAAAATGATTCGACGAGCATAATTTTTTTTTAAGTTTTACATTCCGTGTCCGATATTTATTTTGGGCCCGACTAATCAAGATTTTTGTCGATATTGTTAGGCTTAGTCATTTGCATAGATGTTGTTAGGTTTGTCATTAGCCCGAACTCGTATTTTTTATTTTAGCTGAATAAATTGACGAGTGTGCAAGTTGCTACTGCTAGTGAAAAGTATAAAATAATCATGGCAATGGGTTTGTAGACACAATAGTAGTATCATAGATCAAATTCTAGCTGGAGTTGATCGGTTAGGAAAACGGATTTAGATTCTAAACTTTTTTCCCTTCCTTTCCTTTTTTTTTTTTTGGTTATAATTCTTACGGAGGACTGAAGTCTTTCTTCAATCTAACCATCCGATATTCGGAATTCACTGACACAATTAATTTAATGCTATTGTAGGTATGTAGTGGTGAGAAGAATATTGTTAGGCAAAATACATACTTTACTCATCGACCTTGTACCCAAATCCCTCTTAATACCTGTTAAATGCGGGAATAATATTGCACACCAAAACTTTTAAAGGTGTGTCAATTACACACCACTTCGATGTTTGACCACATCTGCTTAAAGATTGCTATAACACGCGCCAATCAGCATCTGACACAAATCGAGAAGAAAAAAAACTGAAAAATAAAACCTCTGTCCCCCCGCCCCCCCCCCCCCAACCCCTCTCCTCAATCTTACCCAAGAAAAAAAATTCGAAAGGAACCCCCCCCCCCCCCCATCTTCCCAACCTCATCATCTTCTCCGCCACCACCATACTACCACCAACCCTTCCACCGCAAGCACCTTCTTCCCAAACTATAGATTCAATTCTTTGCCGATTAACAAGTTTTAACAACATTCATCACAAATCCTTATACAAATTTCAAATTCATGTTCAAACCCAAAGCTTCAAACTTGTTAATGGTGTTTTTTTAATTTTATCAAAATTAATCACCAAATTTTCAGCATATTTTTAGTAAATTTTTACTCAACAATAATCACGAATTCAAATTAATTTTCTAGATCATGGAGTACCAAAATCAACAAGACCCGATTAAATTTTCAAGCTTTTCAAAAGGTCAATAATTGTGATTTTTACAAGACCCAATAGCTCCCCTTCTTCTTCTTCTTCTTTTTCTTCTTCTTCTTAGTCATGGGGGTTGGAGAGGCGAAACATGAGGGGGCAGACAAAACTAGGATGGGGATTGGGAAAGAAGACGAACAGGGAGGGGGGGAGCGCTGGGGTTTGGGTTTGAGAAAGAAGACATGGGTTGATATTTTTTTTTTCTTTAATTTAAAAAGAAAATAGTTAAAAAACGGAAAAATTAAAATAAAAACTTAATTTCACATGACTTTTTTAGTTTTCACGCGCCTCTTTTACGTGTAATACACGCGTGTGACATATGTCAAAAGAGGTGTGTAATTGACACACTTTTAAAAGTTTTGGTATGCAATACTATTCCCGTATTTAACAAGTGTGTAAGAGGAATTTGAGTGCAAGGTCGATATTGAATTCGGATACCGGGTCGCTTTATGTGGGCTGGACCACCGTATTTGGGGAGAGATAGAATTTAGGAATAAAATAACTTCTCTAGATAAGTTACTACACGTTTAGGTGTAGTTGAGAGCAGTTAATTCCTTTCTCTTTAAAAATTGATTTAGTCTTCTTCCTCAGATGGGTAAGAACGAACAACAAAAAAGGAATTACTCTCCCTTCCTCTTTAATCTTCTTCTTCCTTAACAGAGAAGGTTTTTTTTTCTTCTTTTTGCAAAACACACAAAAAAAAAAGATATTTAGTTTGTATAACTAAAGTTTATTTTCCAAGAGAATCAAAGTTGGACTTAGGTGTAATTTTTTTGGGTTGTGATTTTACTCCGTTGCATAACATGTAATGATTCTAATTTTGTTCTTACTATATTTATTTAACAATGGTATCAGAGCATTCGTTTTGTTTTCTGTTTATATGAATACACTGTCAAAGTTTATACGCTTCTTAAAGTAAATTCGTTGTTTCCCTATTTTTTATGGATAAACTACTGTAAAGAAAAATATTTTAAGAAAATAATCTTATTGCAGTTCCAAAACTAAATTGGATGTGTCGGTGTTTGGCCTTAAAGCAAGACTAGATTTTATCTTCATTCCATTCTAATATACTAGTGGCGCTGCTCTGAAATTCTTTTGGGTTTGATAGAATTTTCAGCGTTAAATTTCATAATATTGTTAAGTTAAAGTTTAGACCCCACATTGATTATAAATTTTTATAAAGTATATTTGAATATGTGGGTGTTCTTTGACCATTGTTTTCTAAATAATGCCGAAAGGCTAATACTAAATTATATTCTTTCAGAACTTTGGAATATTTTTTTGTTCGTTGACGACAAATACCGAAACATAATATTCGGCCAATATCAGTTTGTTCTATGTGGACACCAAAATGGCAGTGTTTGTAAATAATTGTCTTTTAGTTTTTTGTTTTTATGGTTTGGTTGATATTGTTCAAAGAAGACAAGGTAAAAATATACAGAATCTTTTATATTGGGACAAGATTCTGAGATAGTGAATGATTATTGAAAACCAGAATATGAATTGTTACTTATTTAAAGTAATGATTATAAGAACTTCAGCATTCTTAGTATGAAAAATTAGTTTAGTCATAATCCCTCGATTGATATTCTTCTACGAGTTGATTGTGATATTTTTTGTCATATTGAATGATAGTTACCATTCTTATTATTATCATGTTCCTATTTTAGATATGTCTGGACGAGAACAAACTCGAATTACTCCAAGTGGGAGTTCACGAAGTCGAGCAAGGGGACAACGTAAAAGGATGCGTCGTTGCAGGATTTATTTCTGTAATGTTTCATATTTGAAGTCTGAAATCATCAGGAATGTCCCAAGAGCGAGGCAAAATGAGTTAAGGGAACGAATGTTGACCGGAGGGAAGGAGAAGAAATTTAGGGAATTTAAGAAATTTAAAATGGGCATTGATGCTTTCATTCCTGAACATGTACACTTTTTCAGTTAAAAAGAGCTGAATTATCTAATTACATTGAGATTACTGATTGGGAAGCATTAGCTGTTTTAGCGGAATCTATTCGATAGCCTTGGGGTGAAGTTTTAACTGACATTTATCATGATATTTGGCCTAGTGACACTGTTATTATGTATTTTATTTCAATGAAATTTAAATTTTATAATTTGTGTGACAAGTTACATATATAATTATTATTTTATTTTGTAATGGATTGAGACTTGAAATGAAGCACACACTAAGAAGTGATTTAATATTAATTAAAATATTCAGTTATAGATGATGAAAGAAAACGTAGTGACATTTCGATTCTATACTAAATTTAAAATAAATATTATAATTAAGTTGCTTCAGTGTGTAATCACATGCATAAATTGACTAAAGTATATATTAATAAGTTAAACTTGTAAATTTGTCTCTATTAACAAACATGGCATCAAAAAGTATCATTGCTGACTTGAACAACGGTAATAAACTGAATGGTGAAAATTACGACATCTAGAGTCGTAAGATATGGTATGTACTCGAAGAGCAAGATGCTCTTGAAATTATTAACCATGTTATGGTCACTCAGAGGAGGGTAACACTGCTCAACATTAGGAGGGATCTGAAAACTTACAATATTTGAAAAAGAAAGATGCCACTGCACGTGGAATTATTGTAAGTTCAGTTACTGGTGATCTCGTCCACAAATGTGAGTAATATCCTACTACTCAAGCCATTTGGGCACATCTAAAAGATAGCGGTACAACTGTGACTCGCGTTAGACAGTTGATAATCAAGTTTGACACGTACAAAAAAGCTGCATGATCACAGTTTCAAGCAACATCTTAGGGTGATGTCAAACATGATTGCTCGACTCAAAAGTGCTGGTCATGTTCTCTCTGATGAGCAGCAGGTTGATGCACTTATCCGGTGTCTTCCCAATAATTTGAAACATTCGAAGGTTAATTTGACCCACAATGATAGCATTAAAACTTCTGCGGATGTTGCATGTCATGTGGACCTTGAAGACGAGCGGCTTGGTGCTGCTAAAGCTAAGGAGACCGGAGAAGGATTCTCCCATAAAAGAAACAAGCTAAATTCCAAGAAAGAAAACGGTTCTACTAGAAGAAAGACAAGAGTAAGATGAAGTGCTACAATTGTCAAGTTCAGGTCATTTTTCTCGTGAGTGCATGAGCCAAAAAAGGCAGTATTTCAAAATGCATCTCTAAGTGATATATATGTTTCTATCACTGTTTACTAACTGAATCTTATACTAGGTGGATTGTACATTCAAGGGCCACCGACTATGTGAGACGTGATACAGTAGATTTTATAGAGTTTTGTCGAGTTTCACTTGGATTAAGGCATATATATGTGAGAAACAATTTAAAGTTTGAAGTCAAAGGAATATATACTTGCATAATAGACATGCGTGGTGACCGATCTTTGATGTTGCATGACGTCCTATATGTTCCAGAGAATCGACGAAACAAAGTGTTTGTATATGTTCTTCTAGATTTAGATTTCAATTTGAACTATAGTCACAGTGGTCTTAGAATTACTCTAGGCAATATTTTTATATAGTTTTTGACATCGTTATGATGGTTTTATTGTGTTAGATTGTAATTCTTCTACGTATAACTAATATGTTGGCCGTTGTGTTATGGCATATTATTATAGTAATAATAATGTTGATATTATTACATGGCATGCAAGATTAGTTCACACGAGGTATGATCGAATGAATAGATTAGCTAAGAAAGGACATTTAGGGTCTTTCTCTAAAATTGAAACGTCAACTTGTGAAAATTGTCTTGCTGGAAAGATTACACGTAAACCATTTAGAAAGGCTAAGAGAGTTGTTTTTTATTGCAATTAATCCATTCTGATTTATGTGGTCCAATGAATGTGAGGGCTAGGTCTGGTGCTTTATATTTCATTACGATTATTGAGGATTTCATGCGCTTTGCTTATGTCTATTTGATTTCTCATAAATCTGAAGCACTAGAATGCTTTAAGAAATATTTGAATGAAGTTGAGAATCAATTAGATAGAAGGATTAAGACCTTAAGAATAGATAAAGGGCATGAATATCTATCAAAATAATTTGACGAATTGTGTAATGAAAAGGGCATCACCAAATAGTTAACTATTCCTTACACACCTCAACAAAATGGTGCAGCAGAAAGGAGGAATATAGCATTATTAGACATGATAAGGTCCATGACGGCGCAGACAAATTTACCTATCTCATTTTGGGGAGATGCGTTATTGACTGCAGCCTACATATTGAACAAAGTGCCTTCTAAATCAATTTCTTCCACTCCTTATGACTTATGGACTGGTCTTAAACCAAACTTAAATGATTTACGGCCTTTGGGATTGTTTTGCATGTGTAAAAGATTTCTTTAGCAAGTTTGGTTAATTAGGTCCAAAAGGCAAGAAATGTATCTTTATAAGATATTCAGAACACTACAAAGGGTATGTGTTCATTAGTGAATTAGAGGATGAAAGTTTTACTGAAATTGAATCACGAGATGTCACATTTCTGGAAAATGATTTTCGAAAGAAGGGCGAGGTAAAGAATGGAGAGCCTATGAAATGTTGAATTCAGATAGTTAGCAAGTGTCTTCTGATACAGTTGATAATTAAATCGATCAAGATCTTGGTCTTGATCCAAGTGGGAGTGGGGGAGTTCTCAAGCCCAAAATCCTCCTAACGAATTTGAATTTCAACTACGAAAGAGTACCAGAAAAAATATACCTGTTTAACCAAAAAATAGAATTTCAGTTAAAACTAGAAATTAAGAGAAAAAATCGGGTTACTGATAATCAGGAGACGAAAAGAATAAAGAATTTAGGAGAATAATAAAGCAGTAAATAAGTTTGTATTTCAATGTAATCTCAATGATATCTCGTGTCCTACAGATGTTGTGACTTTCTCCTTTTATAGTTAATTCTAAGAGAAAGTGTAATGCCTTTGTCTTAATGAGGCAATTATGAGCAATAAATGACATTAAAAGAAACGTTACTCAATTATTCTTGTTAAATACAAATTCTCTAACGTATTTGGCATTTAATGTTGAATTTGGACTCTTTTACGCTATCAGATTCATGTCTTCAATTCCTTCTGATCTTCGAGCTTTAAATGACTCGAACAGGTACGAGTCTCGTTTCATCTGAATAATAGCTCGTGCCTTTAAATATCTTCTCTCCAGCATCTGTTGTTGCTCGTGCCTTCTAACTGATTACCATGCTCTGACTATTTGACCGGTCCACGTGTCATGACACGTCATCTTCAATATTTAAATTCAGTTTTTTCCCAATACAATACCCACACGTACTTACGAGATTGAAGATTACGTTTTCTTTGTATCTCCCACTGAATGGATGGAGCCAAAGTGTGTGACTGAGGCATTATCGTTCCCTGAAAAATATAAGTGAATGGAGTAATGAAAGAAGAAATAGAGTCCATGAAAACTAAAAAAGTCTAGGATCTAGTTGATTTCCCCCTGGGCATAGAGCCACTGGAAAAAAATGGATTCTCAAAGTTAAATGCAAAACGGAAGAGTCAATATAAGTATACAAGGTTCGATTGGTAGCAAAAGGTTTTACTCAAGAAGCTAGAATAGATTATGAGGAAACATTTTCACCAGTTGTGAAGTTTACCTCGATTCGTTTACTTTTGGCTATTGTTACACGTTTGGATTTGGAATTACACCAAATGGACGTGAAGATAACTTTTCTCAATGGAGAACTAAATGAGGAAATCTACATGGAACAACCTGTATGATTCATCATTAAAGGCCAAAAAAAGATCTATTTATGGCCTGAAGCAGTCTTCGAGGAAGTGGTATTTGAAATTTCATAAATAGGTGATTTTATATGATTTCACCGTGATCAATGAAGATCTTTGCAATTATGTGAAGAAGTACAATGAGATGTTTGTAATTCTTTCTCTTTACGTGGACGATATTTTATTGGCCGAAAATAATTTAGTTGAAAACTATCAATTCATGGCTTTCAGAGTCATTTGACATGAAAAATATGGGTGAGGCAGACTATATTCTTGGTGTTAAGATCCAAAGAGATCGTTCCAAAAAGTTATTGAGTCTAACTCAAGAAACCTATATAAAGAAAATTTTGGAGCGTTTTCGCATGAATAGTTGCAAATCCATGGATACTCCTATAGCGAGAGGTGAAACTTTAAGCCATGAAATGTGTACAAAGACTTAAAATAAAAAGGAAGACATGTCTCGAGTTCCGTATTCAAGTGATGTCGGGAGCTTGATGTACGCAATGATGTGTATTTGCCCAAACATTTGTTATGTCTTAGGTCAGGTTAGCAGGTATCAATCCAATCCTAGAAGAGATCATTGGAAAGTTATGAAGAGAATTTTCAGATGCCTGAAGGGAACTGCAGATTATTCACTATGTTATAGTGAAAATGATTTATATTTGACAGGATATACAGATGCTGATTGGGCTGGTGACCGGAATGATAGAAAATCAATATCCGATTATGTTTTCTTACTAAATGGTGGTGCTATTTCATGAGAAGTAAGAAACAATCTTGTACATCCCTTTCGCCGATAGAAGTTGAGTCTGTGGCTTGTGTGTCTGCAGTACAAGAATTTGTTTGGTTGAAGAGATTCTTTGAGCATTTGGATATTACAAAGAACTCTTTGGGTCCCATGGCTGTATATTGTGATAGTCAAGCGGCTATTGCATACACAAAATATCCTAAGTATCATAGCAAGACCAAACACATTGACATCAATTATAACTTTGTGAGAGACATGGTAGCAAGTGGAGAGATAAAATTACAATATATTCCTACGCGAAGCATGATAGCTGATCTTTTTACAAAGGCGATATCTAAAGACCTGTTTGAGAAACTATGGCTCTAGGTTTTCGAAGGATATGAAGTTATGAACATATTTATGTATTTTAAATAGACTTGATTATTAATGTGCTCATCAATATTTGACTTTTGAATTTATGCTTATATCTCGTATGCATGTGATGATAATTTTAAAGTGTGTCGAATAAGTCACAAGATTGGCTCTCTCACACGAGCAATCGCCTCGTACGTTAAGAATCGTGAAGAGATGAGACCTTATAGAACCTTGGATAATGCGAGGTTATATTTAGTTGTAAAGTTCGGTCTTGACGGTTAGTCAGACTTACGAATTTTACCATTTGATTATGACTTGTTTTGTAAGCCAGATGCGAGAGTCTCCAAAAGGTTGGATTTGAGAATTATTGAAGTGACAAACCCAGGTTAGACATTGAAGGTGTCTAGACCAAGATCTGTACGGTGTTGAATGATTAAAAGAATAAGATACACGCACCAATATAAGGTGATAACACTGTAACATGTGTTTCATACCACGTGTGCTATCGATCAGTGCGATAACAGAAGAATGAATCCCTGCTTCTTCATTGTGTGAGATCCCCAAAAAGTTATATTAACTTTTATTGGAATATCCTTTGACCTTTTACTGTCTCTTGAAGTGACAATCAGTACTGTTACTTTAGCATGTCACTAATAGCCATGAGTGACTCAAAAATACAGTGCATGACTAGGAAAGCAGTTGATCTGGAATGGAAGGATTCGAGTTGAAAGGGAAGACAACTAAGAATAGGTTGACCATTACACTTACCATGAGTGTATCAAGTGTAATTACGGATGCAAAGTTAAACATGAACTCGAGTTCACCTCTTTCGAGGATGATAGATCGAGTAACTAGCTACTAGAGTGGAGGGTGATGTATGGGGTATAACGAGTAATAAGATCCTCATGTTAGTAGTGAATCCTTTCTGATCATGATCAGATTTCTACGTAGAGTTTTAGAATAACCTTAATAGGTTTGAAATATATTATAGCTCTTGATGCTCGCAAGTCACACAAACTACTTGTCTATATGCACTAAGTGTGTTATTTATTCATGATACTGGTTTGAGTCCAGCCCATTATGAACGAAGTGAGAGATGTTGGATATTGAATTTGGATACCGGATCGCTCTATGTAGGCTAGCCCAACCCATTTTGGAGAGAGATAGAATTTTGGAATAAAATAACTTCTTTGGAGAAGTTACTACATGTTTAGGTGTAGTTGAGAGCAGTTTTCCCATAGCAGTTAATTCCTTTCTCTTTAAAAACTTACTTGGTCTTATTCTTCATATGGGTAAGAACCAACAACAAAAAAGGAATTACTCTCCCTTCCTCTTTAATCTTCTTCTTCCTTAACAGAGAGATTTCTCTTCTTCTTTTTGCAAAACACACAAAAAAGAAAGACATTTAGTTTGTGTAACTAAATTTGTTTTCCAAGAGAATCAAAGTTGGACTTAGGGGCAATTTTTTTTACGTTTGTTTAACAATAACTAATAAAAATATAATTGTAATTTTTATTAATATTATTTCACCATATAATAATAAAACACAAAAAAGATCGTCAATATAGAGATCCTTATTGGGGCAATTAAATAGAAATACATTTTTAAAGAAGACTCGAAAAACAAACAACAACAACAACAATAATATACTCGTATAGTCCTACAAGTGAGGCTAGAAGGATAGCGTGGATGTATATCTTACCCCTACATTGTGAAGGTAAAAATACTATTTTCGATAAACACTCAGCTCAAGGAAAGCATATTCACAATAGTTTAAAAAAAAATAGTTGTGAAGAAGCCATTGGAATGAGAAGCAGTAGCCACAACCAGAAAATAATATAACCGAAGCAAAAAAAAATAACAGGTAGTAATACAAATTTAAGAATATAAAATACTAGACTACACTAGTACTACAGGCATGGCAAAACAATACAGGTATGAAAGAGAAATACGCTCGATTACTTACTAATTTTCTCGATTTCCATACCCTCCTATCAAGGGTTATGCCTTCGGTAAGTTGATAATGCGTCATGTCCTGCTTAATCACCTTGCCCAATACTTCTTCGGCCTATATCTACCTCTCATTGACCCTACCATACCCAAAACCTCTCACACCTCCTCATATGCGCATCTATGCTTCTCCTTTTCACGTGTCCGAACCATCTCAGCCTCGCTTTCCGCATCTTGTCCACCACAAAGGTCACTCCTACCTTGTCCTAAATATATTCATTCTTAATCATATCTCTCCTAGTATGCTCATACATCCATCTCAACATCCTCATTTCTGTTACTTTTATTTTCTAAATATGAGAGGTCTTGATTGACCAACATTCCGCTCCGTATAATATATTCGATCTAACAACAACTTTATAGAACTTAAATTTAAGTGTAAGTGGTACATTCTTATCACACAAGATATCATATGCGAGTCTCTATTTCATCCATTTTGTTCCATTACGATGTACGACATCATCGTCAATCTTCTCATTACCTTGGATTATTGACCCAAGATACTTCAAACTTCCTCTTTGGAATGACTGTGTATCCAACCTCACTTCCATGTCAGCCGCCCGAGTTACTCAATGAACTTGCATTTTAAAGTATTCTGTTTTAGTCATGTTTAATCTAAAAATCTTTAGACTCCAGTGTATTCCTCCAAACTCTAGCCAACGTTAACTCCGCCATGTGTCTCGTCAATCAATAGTATGTCATATGTAAATAATATGCACCAAGGTACCTCCATTGAATGTGTCGCATCAACTTATCCATCACCAAAACAAATAAGAATGGGTTGAGAGTTGATCTCTGGTGTAACCCCCATGACTGGGAGGTATCTAGAGTTCAATCTAACTGTCCTTACACGAGTCTTGATTCTATCATACATGTCCTTAATTGCCCTAGTGTATGCAACAAGTACACCTCGAGCATCTAAACATATCCATAGGACCTCACTTGGGACTTTGTCATGAATTTTTTCTAGGTCGATGAATATCATACATAAGTCCCCCTTCCTCTTCGTATACCGCTTCACCAATCTCCTAACAAGATGAATGTCTTTTGTAATCGATCGTCCCGATATGAATTCGAACTGATTCTTGAAAATAGACACATCCCTCGTCACCGTCGTCTCCTCCACCATCTCCCAAAAACATTCTTAGTGTGGCTTGATAGCTCTATAGTTATTGCAAAGGAAGACTCGAACCCATGAGGAATAAAATAGGAAAGAAAAACTTCGCATAACGATATAATAATATTTTAGGCCAAAATTTACTTATTGTTTCCATTTCTTCCTAATTAATTGACAGTTTAAGTACACTTTAGTAAGCGGCCATTCATGAAATTGAAGCCACAACTGGAAAAGTATTTTTTATATGAATATTCAGATAATTAATACATAATTTTTGTTTGCTAGATGAACCATCGTATTGTTGATATTAATTTATTTTATAATTAATACAATTGCCATGTAAAACTCTACATAATAAAAAAATAATTTGTCTTATGCATCGTGAGAGAGAATCAGAAAGTATGCACCCAAAAACATGGCCTAATGATTAACAAAGTTGTCGTAGTTTTAACTTCTAAAGGAAACAAAAGGGGTCAATTGGTACAATG
This sequence comes from Nicotiana attenuata, assembly GCF_001879085.1. Lineage (NCBI taxonomy): Eukaryota > Viridiplantae > Streptophyta > Magnoliopsida > Solanales > Solanaceae > Nicotiana > Nicotiana attenuata. Next base: position 245,305 of record NW_017670961.1, read on the forward strand.
GGTAAGTAAAAACGAATAAATGACCCCGTGATAAAAAATTAGCACTACTTCCTTGTTTGGTTACTAATCTTGGGATATGTTATCCTGAAATTAAAAATAATACCAGGATAATTTAGAATAATTTATACCTGCGAAAGGGTGGAATAGTAAGTCCAAGATAAATTATTCTATGATAAAGCAGTAAAACCGATAATCCCAGTATTGATACAACGTACAAAATAATCAATAAAAAATAATATTAAGATAACTAATCACAGTATAATTAATCCCAATATAACTAATTCGAGCATAACTTGTCTTCAAAATTACCAGGTACTTAATGGTGAGAGATACAAAAGTGCAAGAGAAATGAAATTGTCTTATGAGTAGCTTATTTGGTTAAGCTTTTGAAAAGTCTAAAGTTGTTATGAAACAATAAAAGACGAAGAAGAATATTGCAGAGAAAAGTAGGGAGAGAGAATTCTTATTGATTTGGGATGAATTACAATAGAATAGAACCCTCTATTTATAGGGAGAGAGTGACTTAGCCACCAAATAATAGACCCTAGAATCTCTCTAAATATAGACATTCACCATAAATAAAATTCTATTTATAACACTCCCCCTTGAATGTCTATTCAACAAATAATGTGTCTCGTTAAAACTTTAACTAAAATGAAACCCAGTGGAAAAAAAAATTCTAGAGAAGGAAAAAGAGTACACATATCTAACAACACGCCTTTTGGTTGCCTCGTTAAAAACCTTGCAAGGAAAATCCAGTGGGACAAAACCTTGTAAGGAAAAAAAGAGTGCAACGCATATTAACTCCCCCTGATGAGAGCGTCAATTCACATCCTTGAGCCTTCGCATTCCAATGTTGTGTACTAGCTTCTTGAAGGTTGACGTCGACAGAGATTTGATGAATAAAATAGCCATATTAACTTCAATGAATATGTTGCACCTTGAAAATCCTCGCAATTACATTATCATGCTTATAATTATAACAAGATACATATGTGCACAAATTGCACTTAGGATGTGGTACTTCAGGGCCAAGAGTTCTATATGCTTTAAGCAATTTAAATCCTTCGTGGATTGTCATATAAGCTAAGTCATATAAGTCATATAATAGACTTAGATGCATATCAAGTTTTCATGTCATGCTAGACATATAAGATATCGAAAACTGATTATGCATATCATTGACTTTATACTTTCAAGTGTTTGGACTGCAGGTCCTAAAATATATGTCTTTCATATGAAACCAAATTCTACTTGAATTGTTTATCCAGACTATATATATATATATATATATAGCGTTGTCATAGATGTCGTCGACAAACATTTTATATCGGTTCCAACCTCCTTATTTTTCATAAAGACATAACATAGAGATCTCTTCATTCATATATTCAGGTACCTGAATCTCTCATGAGATTTTATGAAGTGTTATGTCATGTGATCTTCTAGATCACTTGCCTCCTTTATTATGATCATTTTGATCATTTGCTCATCTTTTTTATCAAGAAGTTATTTGAAACCGATTTGTCTATACGCTTCAAGCGTACCATAGACTTTGTCCTTCTAGGACTTAATATGAGCATTTGCAATGAGAATATAGTTACTTTCTTTGGGTCAGCAAATGTGTCTGACATGCTTTGCAATATATTGCAAATGAATTATTCTTTTATGAACTTCAAGTTCATATTATATTATTTGTGAATCTAGGTGTACAAATGATAATTCATTCCACGTAACTTTTTCTCAACTGTTTATCATGTCTCCCCCTCATGTTAGAAAAACTAACTTGTTCCCTCAACTTTGAGAACTCATCTTTGTACGTTATGGTATTAAATATACCCCGCACATCAATAACAATAAGATAGAATTATTTGGTTCCTGACCCTGAACCACTTGTGAGGGGAGAATGTAATATACTTCCGTATATAACCTATATCAAACTGAATATAGATAACTTTGTTCTCATAAGCAATAGTTAGCTATTAAGTGGAGGCACTTAATAAATCATTTTGCTAAACCAACTGTGATGTAAACCAGTTTATCAAGATAAACTATCTTGAATAGGAAATCTGAAAATTATGCTCGAAATTAAATTATTGAGCAAGCTACCTCGCACACACCGGCCAGGCTGCGGGTTAATAATAATTGCACATGTAACCATCTCATAGATGCATCTTATGTGGTATACATGGCGGGTGAATGGGTCCATATTCACCTTTGATATTTCCAGCATTCATGGGATTCAATCCCAATTTTAGTTGGTCAATTAATTAATGAGAACAAGCCAACATAAGAGAATTCGTAAAGAACTTTCTAGTTCTTTAATATTTACCCATGTGAATTCTCTTTTATTTTTGCACATCATACTTAAATTGATATGGGTAAACCAATTATGCCAACTGAATAAATTATCAATATTGATAAACTTCAGATTTACACTATGACGTGTGCAATTATCAATAAACTCCAAGTTTATTATGATATGGATTTTATATCAATAAACTTCTTTTTATTGTGGCATTCTTTTATTTGTGTAGTACAAACTGGAGAATAAAGCGTGTAGCTTTTCACATACATATTACTCAGTTACAAGTTGTAGTAATAGAAGATATTAAATCTTTCCTTTATTTATAGTCTCAGTATGACCAACCGCTTTCGTGAATACTTTAGAAACTCAATAAGTTTCTTTGAGACTTACTACGACACAACGTCTTATTGATAATTAATTTTCTCCAAAATAGTATAATTGGCTCTTCTAGAGCTCTCAATTAATTTTGCCCTACCACATATTCATCATCATCCATATGGTGAATATCTCTTTTAAAGAGAAAGTTATACCATTATGGTTATGGTCAAAATTATATGCAAGATATGTTTCTTGCATTAATGTTATGCTTTAATAATCACATTACCAAAGTATTTTGGCGTATAATAGGTACGCGACCAATGACCATTCATGCCATAATAATGATATTGTTTTCTTATATCATCTCAAACCTCCTTTTAGAGGCGAGTATGGTATATTCACTACCACTAGCACATTCATATCCTTCCAAGAATGAATATGTATTCATAAATCAAATGTTTTCACATTCACATCATGAATGGACCATAGTCATCTGTATGTGCTTTACGAAATCTTATGTCAAATCGATGATAAATATTACTTTCACAAAGTGAAGGATTATTTTGAGAATCCTTATTGTTCTCATTACCACAATGATGACGATTATAATTTCGTCTATTGCCACGTCTATATCCATTGATGCATTCATAGTAATAATTTTGTCTTCTTTCAGACTTATCACATACTGCCATCACATTCTCTTAAGGGAGTGAGAATGGAGCAAATTCAATGGGACGGGTTTTCAATTCTTTGCCCACAATCATACATGAATTTGATCATGGCGAGGCATCGAAATTTTACCACTTGAGGTGGTTATAATTTCTTACAAACTCCATTAGAGTTATAATCAAAATTTATCATCTTTGCTTGTATTTAAAATCAAATTATAGAATGTCAAGAATTTAAACGAGAAAAGTAAAGTAAAATACTTACCTTAAATCCAGAATTTAATCATGAAGGAGTTCATGGAACAATTGACATTCATTATGCTCAATCACAAAGCTTCTACTCAATTGGTTAGAGTCTCGTGCTGATAACGTGTTATGAAACAATAAAAGACGAAGAAGAATATTGCAGAGAAAAGTAGGGAGAGAGAATTCTTATTGATTTGGGATGAATTACAATAAAATAGAACTCTCTATTTATAGGGAGAGAGTGACTTAGCCACCAAGTAATAAATCCTAGAATCTCTCTAAATATAGACATTCACCATAAATAAAATTCTATTAAAATTCTATTTATAACAAAAGTCCATAGAAAAACAAAAACAATTCAATTGTCCAAAGTGTTTTCAATATATTGAAACTTCTAAAAAAGCCACCATTTATTTCAGCGACTCAGACTTCTTATACTGTAACTCAAAATTCCCACCTGAAGAAGATTACCACCCAATTCAATTTTTAGGGTTATATTCCTAAATCTTAATTTCCAAATTACAAACCTTATTATTCAGTAACAATGGTAGTCAAAGGAAGGCACGTCCGAGGTGGTCTAACTCGTAAATCATCGAATTCGACGCTGGTCTTTGCCGTATTTATTGGATTATCTCTTCTCGTGTTGATTCTTCTCGCTTTTGGAATTTTCTCGATTCCTTTCAGTTCTAAAGGATCTCAAAAAGCACATGATCTTAGCTCAATTGCTCACAACGCAGTTGGAAGGTAATTCACTAATTCTCATTGAATTTTTTTAACTAATTTCTGGTTATTTAGAAAAATAACATAAAATTGGATAGGGATCTGATGGTTTTTGAGGGGATTTTGTTTCTTTTATTTTGCTGCAGACGAGATGATGATGGTGGTGGAAAAGGAGATCAGTGGGCTGAAGTGATTTCATGGGAACCAAGAGCTGTTGTATACCATAACTTCTTGGTACTTCCCTTAAGATATACCCTTCGATCCCAATTTATGTGACACATTTCCTTTTTAATTTGTCTAAAAAAGAATGACAAATTTATATATTTGGAAATGATTTCCTTTATACCTTTCCATATTTAAAAAGAATTTATCTTTAATGCATTGTGCATGAGTAGCAGTGTAAAGAAGAAATGAATGGTTTTCTCTTAGAGTTAAATTTTGGTGGGAATTCACAACTATTTTACTGGATAGAGGTTCTCATGTGACTGTGTTGGACGTTTGATTATCCTAAGTCAAGTTACCTGATGTTGCTTCTGCCTCGGTTTTATTCTTAGCCTTGTTGCTGCTCCCTTTTCCTTCTTTATTATTGCATTTCTCGTTCTTTACTGCTGTGGTTATGCTTGCCTGAGACTCGGAAACAGCCTCTCTACCTGGCACCTGCACAAGGTAGGGGTAGGGTCCACGTACACACTATCCTCCCATACCCCACTTGTGGGATTACACTGGATACATTGTTGTTGCACTCACAAGTTCACATCATGCAATTTACTCTATTGATGTGATATTCATGCAAAAAAAAAAAAAAAAGGTAATATCCATTCATAGTGGCCAGGGAGACCCTCTTGTGTAGGAAATGATAAATGTTTGCACTTGGCATTGAATTCTATACTATAAAAGTTTGGGAAGAGCACATTATTTCTGAATTTGGATAAGATACAGATCAATGCACAAAGCCATCTGATGTAGCAAATTGGAAAAACAAGAGCTTCAAAAGGATGACAATAGTCGGTTCTTGTGTTCTTTTTCTTTCTTAAAATCAACATGGGTATTGATATGCAGTTTGCTTGTGCACTGCAAAAAAACAAATGCACTTTCTTCCATTGTAGACCATCTAGGTCACTTAACTTTGGTTTTTTGTTATTATCAATATTGATACTAGATTACTAGTTTCCTCATCATAGCATATCCCCATTGATTCATTGCCTGATATTGTATTGTTTGTTATGTAGTAATAAAACTTACCTTTTCAAAACAAAACAAAAAAAAAGATTCATTGCCAACTTGCATATAGTGGTGGCTATGGAAAGAAAGAAACAGAAATGCTTTAAAGGACAATAAAGCTCTATTCTGAAGATCAAATCAGTTCTTCTAATTTTGATTTCCTTTTGTTGTAGATTAAATGATGCTGAAACCTTGCTAGAATTTTAGATTCACTACGTAGATAGCCAGGTTTTACTTTTTTGTCTTTTTGCTGGGATGTAACTACAACACAATATTTGTTGTTAGATACTCCCGTCATTTCAATTTATATAGCGGTGTTTGACTAGGCATGATGTTTAAGAAAGAAAGAGAAGTTCTAGAACTTGGTCTGAAACATGCCATGAGATATGTGGCCAGAAAAAGCATGCCATTGAGGGTAAAATAGGAAGTTTAAAGCTAAATTATTTCCAAATATAGAAATGTGACATTCTTCTTCCAACAAACTAATAAGGAAATAGTGCCACATAACGGAACAAAGGTAGTAGTATTTAATAATAATGTTTACCTTACTCAAAATAAAAATAAAAAATAATAACGTTTACCTTTTTAAAAAAGGAAAAAGAAGAAATGATTCGTTGGCTGATACATTTGCTGGTATCTAAAGAAGTTGTTGGTAGTGTTCTAATTAGAGCATAACTAACACTGGATCTGTTGAGCCATGGATTTACTGGTTTATGAAGAAGTCGTTAATCCGAACTTCCTTCCTATTTCTTGGGCAGTCAAAGGACGAATGTGAATATCTGATTAATCTTGGCAAGCCTCATATGAAAAAGTCAACTGTCGTCGACAGTGCTACTGGCAAGAGTACAGACAGCAAGTAAGCATCTCTTTTGCTTGCTCTGGTGCCGGTCAATTCTTTTTCAATTTTCACATTATTTTAATTCTAAAACTTCCCTGACAGGGTTCGAACAAGTTCTGGAACATTTCTTGCCAGGGGACAAGATAAAGTAGTCAGAACTATAGAGAAAAGGATTGCAGATTTTACTTTTATACCAGTAGGTATGCAGATTTTATAACAAATAATGTGATTGTATGAATTTACATTGTGTTATTTTTTTATTACTCTGGGTCTGTGAATGTTTCGTGATGCCTCGATCTAATTAGAAGAAACTCCATACAAGTTGACATATAATATAGTGCCGCCTCTCTTTTGATTGATGCTTCTGCTTCTGTCTGTAGAGCATGGTGAAGGTCTTCAAATTCTCCACTATGAAGTTGGGCAAAAGTATGAGCCACACTATGATTACTTTGCCGATGAGTTCAATACTATAAATGGTGGTCAACGCATTGCCACGGTTTTGATGTACTTGTAAGTGACTTTCCCTCAGTGAGGTTTATGTTTATGTAATATTCATGGGTTACTCTGGTTAATTTCTCTTGATGCATCACCAGATCAGATGTGGAAGAAGGGGGAGAAACTGTATTTCCTACTGCCAAGGGAAATGTTAGTGCGGTTCCTTGGTGGAATGAGCTATCTGAATGTGGAAAAAGTGGACTCTCTGTAAAACCAAAGATGGGTGATGCTTTGCTTTTCTGGAGCATGAAGCCTGATGCTACTCTCGATCCTTCAAGCTTGCACGGTGAGTAATGTCCACTAAGAGTAGGTTCGGATAATGGCTGCTGATTGATTTAAGAAGCTCAATTCTACCTGATTACCACATGATCTGAACATCTTATTCACATGAAGTATCAACCATTCTACAATTTAGCAGCGCTCATGACTTCAGCAAATTTTTTTGATACATAAGTTCAATTATCTACGTCTTGTTGTAGGTGGGTGCTCCGTGATTAAGGGTAACAAGTGGTCATCTACGAAATGGATGCGTGTTCATGAATACAAGGTTTAACCTACTGCAACAGGTAAACAGTGTCCCCTTTGATGAGGGTATTTAAATACATGAATTATGCATATTTGATCGCTTTTACTTAAGTTTAACACAATCACTCTGGTGTACATATGTTTCTTCTGCTCGATCCTCTCACTTATGAGGCTTAATGCTTATTGTAGCATCCCAGAGTCATTTACTTGAAAATGATGTCCTTGAATGATGTTTCTAGTATCAGTCCTATGGACCCAAATTGTAGTATTAGCTCCTTGGAAACCCATTTGTGAGGATATACTACCTAGACTTCATTTGTGAGGATATGCACCCGTTGAGCCAAGAGATGAATAGATTTAGGAAATGATGTACCTACTTAGTTATATTTGAGTGTCTGTGACGGGTTATGCTGAGGTCATAGTCTGGCATATATTATGAGGAAAAGAATCATTCGAGTCCAAGACAGGAATATCACCAATACTACTTATGATAGGTTTGAACTGCTATTCTGTGATATAGAACTGTTTCATCATTCTCTTCACATCGTGGGAATAACATTAGGAATGGAATGGATGTGTCTGCGCCTATTGCTAACATCTAGGTCTGCCCATGTCCCAGTGTCAAAGAAAAGGAGGACTTTTTGAGCTTAATTTTATTGGGATTGATGAGCCCTGTAATTTCGTGGGGATTTATTATTCAATTTTTTTTCTCTAGCTCCTTTTGTTTGTTGATTGACAAACTTTTAATCGATTAACTTTGCAGTGAATAAACAATAGAAGCAAGATGAATCGTGTCAAGTGTCAACCTTTCTTGTACGATACTTGGACAAACTTTAGTTGCCTTCTAGAATATCGGTGTACCTTTAGCACGTGATCCTCTATAAGTCAACTTTCATTATTTGTCCAGTTGTCCGAGTTCAGTTTCAGTTTCTCTCTTAGCTGCGGAGGTGTAAGATGGGTGAATGGGTGTGTAAAATCGCTAAGCTCATCTATCAGTAGTTCAACAATGTATCGTCTATGGCGGAGAAATCTTGTAGATTTATGATTTTCTTTTGATTTGATGATATCATTAATATTTATGCAGGTCTAGTTTTGAGTTCGGATGCAGTCATTGTTGTACGATTTGTATCAAAAGCGGTTATAATCTTGAGGAGAGCCCATGCCTTCAACATCAAGCCTATGATTGACTTTTGTGCCTGATTTTAACTTCTTTAGTTCCTTTTGCGTTTTCTATAACATTAACAGAGTTAGTATTTGTTAGTTTTCATTTTTTTTTAAAGATGTATTAAATACAACTGACTTGTGACTGAACGCACAGCTCAGATATGAAATGTGAATTATAGCTAGTTATATACGATGTCTAGTTATACTCGAGTCTTACAAGATATGAGGCTGACAAATGTTCGTTAAATTGCACGAAAACTCAAATTTCATCTTGTGTCAAAGTTTACAAGGCATCATGTTGAATTGGCAAGAGAATGACAAAACAGTCCCATATGTTTGGGGATTGGTCTATAATAGTTCTTTAAATATACACTTGAGCACTTTTAGTCCTTTATGTTTACAATTTGAGCACTTTTTGTCTCTGTTACATGAAAATGCATAGCGGTTGTTAGTTTTTGGGTCATGAGAGGCAAGTTGTTTAAACGGCAGAATAGCCTCGTAGACACTTGTAGTTGTTCGCGTTTGTCATTTCGGTCCCTATATTCAATGAAGTTTCATCCAGACATTTATAGTTATTTAAAGTCAGTATTTTAAACCCCTTCTGACCGTTGACTGGGTCTATGTGGCAGCTTGACAGCTGAACTGGACAAATTACGTTTATTTCACGCGTATATAGAGCGTGAGTATAATTATTTAAACCAGAAAATAATTTAAATGATAAAAAGAAAGAAGAAAAAAAAGACAAAAAGTTAAATGCAGAAAGAAAAGAAAAGTCAATGAGTGATTTCTCTCTTTCACTCACGTTAACTTGCTTGACCCCCCCTCTCAATCCCATTATCCCCCCTTCGTCACGATAGTACTCATCCTCCACCATTTTTACCAAAACCCATTGCAACAGCCCACCACCACCGTTGGCTTTTTCAGCCCTGTAGAGAAGACCCAAAAAAGCAATTTTCACGGCAACCACTAGAGATAGCCAAATTGGACTATTTCTATTGGTGAGCGTTTATTAGGTGATGATGACCCAACTGAAGTGGGTGCCATTACATTTCAGATCTTGGTAACCTTTGAATTGGAATACCCGTGGCCATTAAAGTTAATGGATGTTAAGATTGTACCCATAATTTATTCTTTTTGGTATCTTGCTCTATGAAGACAATGAATATAGTGGGTTTTCCGGCCGATGATGTTGCTTGTTGTTCTATGTCCCTGGTCCGCTCATTGTTTTGGTTTTGGACGAGGAAATTGGCGGCCAATGGTTGACGGGGGAGGCAGAAGCAGAGGAAAAGAAGGTATAGAGGGTGGTGGTTGACTGCATAAGAGGAAGAGAAGGAGAAGTAAAAGTAATATTTTATAAAAATAAATAATGACGTGGTTTCATTTAGCTGAGGTGGATCTGATATCTCCTCCATATCAACTCGAGTGAGTAACACGCAGTGTTAGAAGTGTTTAAAACATATGTTTTGATCGAGTTAAAGTATTTGGTTGAAACTTCATAAAGTAAGAGGATCGGGATGTCAAAACCCAAACAAGTAGAAATGCCTATTAGGCTATTCTGCCTTGTTTAAACTGAAGAAACTATGGAAAAGAACTTGTCTCGATTCATTTTGCACTTTTGGTCAGTTTGCTTTCTTGAGACTTTATAAAAACGTCATCAAAATTGGACGAGAAATCTTCCAAAAGATACTGCTGGTAAATGTTGCAACTACTTCTTTGTCGTAGTTCAAACTGAGTTGAAACTTTCTACCTTTCCTTATGCTTATTTTATTAATTTTACAGGAAGAATATTGTAAGTTATAACGTTTACTCTCTGATTACTGGATCAAGATTCCGAGAGAGAAATTCAAAAATAGCCAGATTTACAAGTGGTCATTCAAAAATAGCCCAGTTTCAGAAGTAATCGAAATCTGGCCATTTTTCATGTAAAGATAAATCTGAGCGAAAACACTGTTCAAAACCCGGAAAATACGCCAATATATTATGCTGGAGTTCCGGCCTAAGTATACTTAAACTCCAGCATATTATACTGGAGTTCCAGGATAAGTGTGTTGGAACTCCAGCATAATATGATGGAGTTCCAGCATAAGTACACTAGAACTCCAGCATAATATACTGGAGTTCCAGCAAAGTATACCGGTCCAGTATAATATGCTGGAAGTTCATACACAAGTGCTCGAATCTCCAGCATATTATGCTGGAATTTTCCGTGTGTTGGAGTTCCAGCATAATATGCTGGAAGTTCATACACAGGTGCACCGCACTCCAGTATATTATGCTGGACCGGTCTCTGTTGCAGCAAAATAGTGGCTATTTTTCATTGACTTGGTAAACGCTGGCTATTTTTGAATTACCAATCCGAAAACTGGCTAGACCGTGCTATTTTTACAGATTCTGATTATTCTTTTGGGTTAGTACGTCAAGAAAAAGACATTGGGATTCTCCATGAAAAAGTGTCATTGATATAACGGCAAAGTAAAAATATTATTTATATGATCAAGTTATTTATAAGGTTATTAAAGGTAAATTTATAATGATTAATATTATTAATAATCTGATAAAAATGGTAATAACCTGCTATAAGAAGCTAAATTATGCTGATCTCTTATTGTTAAACTTAAATAGGCATTGCAGAAATATCTGGAAAACCTGGAGCACTAGTCATTGGGTGGGTATTATAAGCCTGCGGCATAAATTATTTACATTCTGCAACCGAAAAAGTGTATAAAATTTATATAATTTTTGTATATACATATAGAATGTATATATATATAAGCTATTATTTGAAACCGGCTATACAGTGTCATTTTTCCGTAATTGGACTAAGGTTCCGATCCTTCTTTTTTTGGGTTATTAGTACGTTAAGAAAAGGGCATAGGGATTCTTCATTCGTGCGTCATTGAACGATATTATCACTTTTAGCCCGTGCGAGAAACTATTTATATTTGGAATTAAAAGCAGCAAAGAAGGGGAGGACAAGGAGTCAAGGACAATGTCTGCCAATTTCTAAAATTTTCTTCAGCTTCTGCAAAAATATGAATTTATATCTATATGTGTATGATATCCTTTATTGATTGGTCCCCACAATTTAATTCCCTAACTTAAATACAAGGGGTCCCCTTAGTTTAGTTTCCCAACTTCGACACAAGATGTCATGGGCGTTTGGACATAAGAATTGTAAAATTTCAAAGAAAGCGAAAAAAATTTCAAGTGAAAATGGTATTTGAAAATTAGAGTTGTGTTTGTTGGGTTTTGTTATTAATAATAAAAGAGGTGTGAATAGAAAATGGTGGGAAAAGAAATGGAGGGAAGTGAAATTTTGAATGAGTTCACTTTACTAATGCACTTTGTCCCTCATTGGTAGAAGAAAAGAAAATCTTTGTGTATATATAGAGAAGCTCATCTTTTAGCTCTTAAAGAGTTAAGAAGAAGGAAAGCCTCGCGTCGTCGTCGTCGTCGCTCGCTCGGCTTGGCTTCGGCTTCGGACAAGTCATCATGGCGGTAACTCTACCTAGCAGACTGGAGATCCCAAGAGCTAGGTTCAAAGAGATCAAACAAAGTTATAAATGACGGTTCAACATTGTCAAATAACTCAACCCATTCTCGTGATGAAGACAATGTTCAAACAAAGTTATGAATGACGTTTCAACATTGTCAAATAACTCAACCCATTCTCGTGATGAAGACAATGTTAAAAAAGGAGGTAAAACATTAAGGCTTTTTGATGAGTCAATAAAGCTTAAAGCTTTTTAATGATTTGCTAAGTCTGGCAGGATATGACCAGATAGTGTGTCTTTAGGATTACACGTTTAGGAATCACCTATGTGAGTGTGAAGTGTAAGCCGCTTCAAGGGGAATGAAAGTAAAGGCCCATTCTCTAAGCACTCATGAAACCAGGCGGTGTTCATGGCTGAAACGAACATAACCGTGAGAACCATAGATGGTTAAGGATTGATTGTGTGACTTATGTTGTCTAGGTATACAACAAAGCTCGACGGTTCAAAGATATCAAATCTACCGATTGACCGAGTATATCCGATATAAGTTCACTACGGAAAGTTCAAAGGGAAACCTACTTATCCAGATGCAATTAATTCTTGCATGTAAAACACACACACGTCCATGCATTCCTTTAAGTTTATAGCCATTCCCCATTCATGTGGGGGATTGTTGGATTTTGTTATTAATAACAAAAGAGGTGTGAATGGAAAATGGTGGGAAAAGAAATGGAGGGAAGTGAAATTTTGAATGAGTTTACTTTACTAATGCACTTTGTCCCTCATTGGTAGATGGAAAAAAAATCTTTGTGTATATATAGAGAAGCTCATCTTTTAGCTCTTAAAGAGTTAAGAAGAAGGAAAGCCTCGCGCCGTCGTCATCATCGCTCGCTCGGCTTGGCTTCGGCTTCGGCTTCGGATTCGGACAAGTCATCATGGCGGTAACTCTACCTAGCAGACTGGAGATCCCAAGAGCTAGGTTCAAAGAGATCAAACAAAGTTATGAATGACGGTTCAACACTGTCAAATAACTCAACCCATTCTCGTGATGAAGACAATGTTAAAACAAAGTTATGAATGACGGTTCAACATTGTCAAATAACTCAACCCATTCTCGTGATGAAGAAAATGTTCAAAAACGAGGTAAAGCATTAAGGCTTTTTGATGAGTCAATAAAGCTTAAAGCTTTTTAATGATTTTCTAAGTCTGCAGGATATGACCAGATAGTGTGTCTTTAGGATTACACGTTTAGGAATCACCTATGTGAGTGTGAAGTGTAAGCCGCTTCAAGGGGAATGAAAGTAAAGGCCCATTCTCTAACCACTCATGATACCAGGCGGTGTTCATGGCTGAAACGAACACAACCGTGAGAACCATAGATGGTTAAGGATTGATTGTGTGACTTATATTGTCTAGGTATACAACAAAGCTCGACGGTTCACAGATATCAAATCTACTGATTGATTGAGTATATCCGATATAAGTTCACTACGGAAAGTTCAAAAGGAAACCTACTTATCCAGATGCAATTAATTCTTGCATGTAAAACACACACACGTCCATGCATTCCTTCAAGTTTATAGCCATTCCCCATTAATGTGGGGGATTATTGGGTTTTGTTATTAATAACAAAAGAGGTGTGAATGGAAAATGGTGGGAAAAGAAATGGAGGGAAGTGAAATTTTGAATGAGTTTACTTTACTAATGCACTTTGTCCCTCATTGGTAGAAGGAAAGAAAATATTTGTGTATATATAGAGAAGCTCATCTTTTAGCTCTTAAAGAGTTAAGAAGAAGGAAAGACTCGCGCCGTCGTCGTCGTCGCTCGCTCTGCTCGGCTTCGGATTTGGATTCGGTCAAAGATCGATAATTAACAAAAATTCAATCCGGAATAACCCATGACCCGCGACCCGGTCCGGTCCGGTCCGTTTTCTTTCCCGGATTATTTTAAATCCGTTTATTTTTTCCCGCAATATTTCCAACAGCTATGTCTGTTCTGAAACAGTGTCAAACCTGTTCCAATAGCTATGGCTGTTCTGAAAGGTTGCAAACCTTTTCATAAACAATACCAAATTGGCTATAAATATTCCTTCAAATCCCAGAATATTTACTTACGGAATTTTCTGATCTTCTTCTTCTTCTTCTGCACATAAAATTCCAATGTGTTTTACAGCCTTCGAGTGGTTCGCTGTTCATCGGCATTTTTGGTACCAACACTCTAGTGTTCCTGGGAGGATATATTCCAGAACCTCGGGTACTTGAGGGGAATAATTTTCTTAATGACACACTTTGTATTCAGTGGGCTCGATTTGTTCCTACACTGTTTTCAGAATTTATTTTGACGTTCTAGTTCTACTAACTTTCTGTTTCTGTTTTTCCAGAAAGTTTATTATTTTATTAATCTTGCAGCAATACAGTTTTGATAACAATCTTAAGGAAATTATATTTATATTCTGTTTGTGGAGATTAAAACCTTTGTGGTTTTCTACTCCGTCTGAATTCTACTATTCTGATTTGAAGATATGAAAACTTCATTAGAATATTGAAATTCAGAAAACGATTTGAAGAACATAAAAGCTTCAGCGTTTTCTGTGTAACAATATATAAAAAACTTCAGCTTTTACGTATTGTTTACTAATTATAGTATTGTTTACTATTCTGATTTTTGCCATTAATTGAACTCTTCTATTGTTGACAGTGAGAAATGGCATTTGATAACGGAAATTCTTCTGCGACTGTTGCTACAACGACGATAGCCGCGTCAAGCCGCACTGCTGTTCCTCCGGCCGAGAAACCAGGGAAATTTTCTGGAGCCAACTTCAAAGGATGGCAGCAAAGGGTGTTCTTCTGGCTTACCACACTTGGTATGCAGAAATTCACTAGTGAAGAGCCTCCAGTGCCTGTTGCGGACATTCCGGACAATGAGAAGTTCATGATTGTTGAGGCGTAGAAGCAGACAGATTTTCTTTGCAAAGGCTATATCCTAAGTGCTTTAGAGGATGACTTGTACAATGTGTACAGTGCGATGAATACTTCGAAAGAATTGTGGGACACACTTGAGAAGAAGTACAAGACGGAAGATGCATGATTGAAGAAGTTCGTGGTTGCCAAGTTTCTAGACTATAAAATGATAGACATCAAAACTGTGGGAACTCAAGTTCAGGAGCTTCAACTTATTTTCACGACCTTATTGCTGAAGGTATGGTCGTGAATGAAGCATTTCAAGTGGCTACTATGATTGAAAAATTGCCTCCTTCGTGGAGAGATTTCAAGAACTATCTTAAGCACAAGCGCAAAGAAATGAAGTTGGAAGATCTTCTGATACGTCTAAAGATTGAGGAAGACAACAAAATAGCCGAGAAGAAGTCTCGTGAAAATTCAACGATCATGGGAGCTAATATCGTTGAGGAGACTGCTCCAAAAAGTAAGAAGAGGAAGAGGTCTTCTGGACAAACTAAGGAGCAGAACAAAAAGAAATTCAAGGGCAACTGCTACAATTATGGAAAAGTTGGTCAATAAAGCCCTGATTGTCGTCTCCCAAAAAAGGATAAAAAGAAGGGACATGCCAACATAGTGGAGAAGAATGATGACATTGATGATCTTTGTGCAATGCTTTCGGAATGCAACCTAGTTGGAAATCCGAAAGAGTGGTGGATTGACTCTGGAGCCACTCGACATGTTTGTGCTGTCAAAGAAGCATTTGCGACTTACTCTACTGCTGGTCCCGAAGAAGAGATTTCCATGGGAAATAATGCAACAGCCAAGATTGAAGGTTATGGGAAGATATTCCTGAAGATGACTTCCGGCAAGGTGTTAACGCTCAACAACGTTCTTCATGTTCCTACTATTAGGAAGACTTTAGTTTCTACTTCTTTACTTGTGAAGAATGGTTCAAATGTGTATTTGTTTCTGATAAAGTTGTTGTAAGAAAGAATGAAATGTATGTTGGAAAAGGCTACCTCACGGAGGGCCTTTTCAAACTCAATGTAATGGTTGTTGACAATATGAATAAAATTTCAGCTTCTTCTTATTTATTGGAGTCAAATAATTTATGGCATATTCGTTTAGGACATGTCAATTATAAAACCTTGCGGAAGTTAATTAATTTAGAAGTATTGCCTAAATTCGAGTGTAATAAATCAAAATGTCAAATATGTGTTGAATCTAAGTTTGTAAAACATCCTTATAAGTCTGTTGAAAGGAATTCAAATCCTTTAGACTTAATTCATACTGACATTTGCGATATGAAGTCGACACCATCTCGAGGTGGGAAAAAGTATTTTATTACTTTTATTGACGATTGCACTCGATATTGTTATGTTTATTTGCTTAATAGTAAGGATGAAGCAATTGAAGCATTTAAGCAATACAAGAATGAAGTAGAGAATCAATTGAATAAAAAGATTAAAATGATTAGAAGTGATAGAGGTGGAGAATATGAATCTCCGTTTGCAGAAATATGTT
>NW_017670961.1:262331-305549 GCF_001879085.1 Nicotiana attenuata
GATTTAAAATCAACGAGTAGTGACAAATAGTGGTTTACATTTAAAAACAACTCGAGGGTCATGAAGTCATTGTTTGTTTATATGTTGATGACATGTTGATAATGAGCAAAAGTATGGCAGATATAAATGCTACAAAGCGCATGTTGGCTAGCAAATTCGACATGAAAGACTTAGGAGTTGCTGATGTGATCTTAGGAATGAGAATTCACAAGACTCCACAAGGTCTAGCATTATCATAGTCTCACTACATTGAAAAGGTACTTGACAAGTTCAAGTATTTGGATTTCAAAATTGCCAAGACTCCAATTGACGTGAGTTATGCACTTCAAAAGAATGAAGGTGAAAGTGACTCACAACTGGACTATGCAAGAGTATTGGGAAGTTTGATGTATATCATGAATTGTACGCGACCAGATATAGCATGTGCTATTAGCAAACTGAGTCGGTTTACAAGTAATCCCAATCAAATACATTGGATGGCAATGAAACGAGTTTTGGGGTATCTGAAACATACCCAAAATTATGCTTTGCATTATAACGAATATTCTTCCGTGATCGAGGGATATAGTGATGAAAATTGGATCACCGGATCATCTAAAGTTAAATCCACGAGTGGATATGTTTTCACAATTGGGGTGGAGCAGTGTCTTGGAAATCATCCAAAGGAACGTGCATCGCCCGTTCTACAATGGAATCTGAATTCATAGCTTTAGATAAGGCCGGTGAAGAAGCTGAATGGCTCCGGAATTTCTTGGAAGATATTCCATTTACCAAACCTTTGGCACCTATTTGTATACATTGTGACAGTCAAGCGGCAATAGGTAGGGCAGGGAGCGTTATGTATAACGGAAAATCTCGTCATATTCGACGGAGACATAATACCGTTAGACAACTACTCTCTAGCGGTGTTATCACAATTGACTACGTAAAGTCAAAAGATAACGTGTCGGATCCACTTACAAAAGGCCTATCTAGAGAGGAAACTGAAAGATCATCAAAGGGAATGGGGTTAAAGGCCCGGGACAAGTCATCATGGCGGTAACTCTACCTAGCAGACTGGAGATCCCAAGAGCTAGGTTCAAAGAGATCAAACAAAGTTATGAATGACGGTTCAACATTGTCAAATAACTCAACCCATTCTCGTGATGAAGACAATGTTCAAACAAAGTTATGAATGACAGTTCAACATTGTCAAATAACTCAACCCATTCTCATGATGAAGACAATGTTCAAAAACGAGGTAAAACATTAAGGCTTTTTGATGAGTCAATAAAGCTTAAAGCTTTTTAATGATTTGCTAAGTCTGGCAGGATATGACCAGATAGTGTGTCTTTAGGATTACACGTTTAGGAATCACCTATGTGAGTGTGAAGTGTAAGCCGCTTCAAGGAGAATGAAAGTAAAGGCCCATTCTCTAAGCACTCATGAAACCAGGCGGTGTTCATGGCTGAAACGAACATAACCGTGAGAACCATAGATGGTTAAGGATTGATTGTGTGACTTATGTTGTCTAGGTATACAACAAAGCTCGACGATTCAAAGATATCAAGTCTACCGATTGACTGAGTATATCCGATATAAGTTCACTACGGAAAGTTCAAAGGGAAACCTACTTATCCAGATGCAATTAATTTTTGCATGTAAAACACACACACGTCCGTGCATTCCTTTAAGTTTATAGCCATTCCCCATTCATGTGGGGGATTGTTGGATTTTGTTATTAATAACAAAAGAGGTATGAATGGAAAATGGTGGGAAAAGAAATGGAGGAAAGTGAAATTTTGAATGAGTTCACTTTACTAATGCACTTTGTCCCTCATTGGTAGAAGGAAAGAAAATCTTTGTGTATATATAGAGAAGCTCATCTTTTAGCTCTTAAAGAGTTAAGAAGAAGGAAAGACTCGCGCCGTCGTCGTCGTCGCTCGCTCGGCTCGACTTCGACTTCGGATTCGGACAAGTCATCATGGTGGTAACTCTACCTAGCAGACTGGAGATCCCAAGAGCTAGGTTCAAAGAGATCAAGCAAAGTTATGAATGACGGTTCAACATTGTCAAATAACTCAACCCATTGCATTCCATTGTCTCGTATTGTACCGTGCCATATCAGACCATTATCTGGATCTAAAGAACCAGTCAAGATATGATATATAGGTCATATCTTTGTAGCAACTGAAATCTTTTTTTTTTGTTTTGTTTGTGGACAAACGATATCCGGTCAGGCCTATGGCTGGATCCTTTTAGATCTACGACATTCTCGTGATGAAGACAATGTTCAAACAAAGTTATGAATGACGGTTCAACATTGTCAAATAACTCAACCCATTCTCGTGATGAAGACAATGTTCAAAAATGAGGTAAAGCATTAAGGCTTTTTGATGAGTCAATAAAGCTTAAAGTTTTTTAATGATTTGCTAAGTCTGGCAGGATATGACCAGATAGTGTGTATTTAGGATTACACGTTTAGGAATCACCTATGTGAGTGTGAAGTGTAAGCCGCTTCAAGGGGAATGAAAGTAAAAGCCCATTCTCTAAGCACTCATGAAACCAGGCGGTGTTCATCGCTGAAACGAACACAACCGTGAGAACTATAGATGGTTAAGGATTGATTGTGTGACTTATGTTGTCTAGATAAACAACAAAGCTCGACGGTTCAAAGATATCAAATCTACCGATTGACCGGGTATATCCGATATAAGTTCACTATGGAAAGTTCAAAGGGAAACCTACTTATCCAGATGCAATTAATTCTTGCATGTAAAACACACACACGTTCGTGCATTCCTTTAAGCTTATAGCCATTCCCCATTCATGTGGGGGATTGTTGAGTTTTGTTATTAATAACAAAAGAGGTGTGAATAGAAAATGTTGGGAAAAGAAATGGAGGAAAGTGAAATTTTGAATGAGTTCACTTTACTAATGCACTTTGTCCCTCATTGGTAGAAGGAAAGAAAATATTTGTGTATATATAGAGAAGCTCATCTTTTAGCTCTTAAAGAGTCAAGAAGAAGGAAAGCCTCGCGCCGTCATCGTCGTCGCTCGCTCGGCTCGGCTTCGGCTTCGACTTCGTATTCGGATTTGGATTCGGTCAATATTGATTAATCTTTTTGGACAAAATTCTTTTTAAATAATTAATTAATTAACAAAAATTCCATCCGGAATAACCCATGACCCGCGACACGGTCTGGTCCGGACCGTTTTCTTTCCCGAATTATTTTAAATCCGTTTATTTTTTCCCGCAATATTTCCAACAGCTATGACTGTTCTGAAACAGTGTCAACCTGTTCCAACAGCTATGGCTGTTCAGAAAGGTTGCAAACCTTTTCAGAAACAGTACCAAATTGGCTATAAATATTCCTTCAAATCCGAGAATATTTACTTACGAAATTTTCTGATCTTCTTCTTCTTCTTCTGCACATAAAATTCCAGTGTGTTTTACAGCCTTCGAGTGGTTCGCTGTTCATCGGCGTTTTTAGTACCAACACTCCGGTAAGTTATATCGCTCTATTCTGGGAGGATATATTCCAGAACCTCGGTTACTTGAGGGGAATATTTTCCTTAAGGACACACTGTGTATTCAGTAGGCTCGATTTGTTCCTACACTGTTTTCATAATTTATTTTGAAGTTCATACACTGTTTTTAGAATTTATTTTGACGTTCTAGTTCTACTAACTTTTGGTTTCTGTTTTTCCAGAAAGTTTATTATTTTATTAATCTTACAGCAATACAGATTGGATAACAGTGTTTATATGAATATAATTTGGGTTGTTTTGAATTTTTGTGATTGAAAATTTTGGAAAACAGCTTTTTGGAGATTTTCAAATTTTTTAAAAATTTCAAGATTCATCTTCAAGTGAAAATTAAAATTTTTATGGCCAACACCGATTTTGAAAAAACTGAAATTTTTCGAAAAATGTAATAAAGAAATTCATGGCCAAACGGACACGTAGTTTGTTAAGTATCGCCTCTTAGGAGTACAACCATAACAAATTCAGTATAATTTCACAAGTGCAGTTGATAAAGAATAGAGTTTACACATACTTTATTCCTACCTTCTAAGCAGATTGTACGTAGATTTTTTGTAAACGATGTCGATATTTAAAGAATTAAATGCATGAATGATCAGTGAAACTAAGCAATGACGTTTGTTCAGCAGAGTCTAAAATATATATTCCCAATAGGCTATTCTTGCATGTAATTTATATGAGTATTTTATGAAGACACCGCTTCATAAGGTAGGTTCGCCCTGCTTGTAAGGAAAAAGAGATTATTTTAGATAGACCTTTGGCTCTTTATACAGTGTGCATATGTCACATTTTTTGTATTTTTACAAAAAGGTCCAAGGTAACAACTCTATATACCATTGCGCTAAGACTTGCCTTCCTTTATAATTAGGCATCCTAATGAGATTTTTTATAATTTATTATCTTCAGAAAATTCCAGGCAAATGTATTAAGGAAAATATACTAGTTTCATAACAGCTGCATGTTGGTTTACAGTCCGTCAAAGAATTAACTAGCCTTGAAAAAATAGTGACTAGTTAATGCCTTTGTTAAATATAGCCATATTTTTGAATTGTCATTCCAGAAAAACTTATGTTCCCTGTCAAGGAAGTAACTAAAATGTTAGTCTGTTGCCCACCTAGCTTAGTTCCTAGTGATTAAATTGGTTCGAATAAAACTTTTAGCTTTTATAGTGAATGATTATTATATATCGATATTATTATATAGAGGTTGACAGTATTTAGTATTACATTTATGAAGAATGTTCCTTTTTGCATCGATGAGTTATTAATTAAATGACCTCACCTTGCATATATATGTTTAAAAAATAATAAGATATTCTCCATCCACATTGAATAAAATGCTCCAGTTTTTCATTCTCATATCAGCACCAAGTGTTCATCATGCTCAAACATGAGGCGGTCACTTATTAAGAAGCTATTATATAAGTTTAAAAGAGAAAATTTAAGGTGTTTTGAAAAGGAAACAAATGATGTGATGCTGACGCACTGATTGTCGTGTAAAAATATATTAAACTATTATTGTATTTTAACTTGTTGTATTGGACTACTCCGTTTATTTCCTAAGTTACTAATTTTTTTTGGTTTCCCACCCGGTGTCCGTTACTCGCATTGGAGTCCGACTATATTGGATACGCGCCGCGTAGGGCCCCATTCGCGGGGAAGCGCTCCCTACCAAGGATTTTCTCATACCCATGGCTCGAACTCGAGATCTTTGGTTAAGGGAAGAGCAGTCTCATCCACTGCACCACATCCTTTGGTAGTCCTAAGTTACTAATTTAACTTGTAAGAACAGTTACTTGTAATTGCCTTTTTTAAAAAAAAAATCTTTTACACTATCAAAATAAAAGTTAAACAATAAATGTTGCATTAATTAATTAGGAATCAATTTTTTCAAATAACAAGAATATATTTTAGTTTAAAATATTTTATAAAGAGACCCCACATTTTTATAGGTTAAATCACAACATTATTTCTTTTAAAAACAAATAGTATAATTACTGATAACAGCAAATAGAAAAATATTATACGAAAGATGGAATATATTGACTAGCCCATGGTTTCTTCAAAACAAAGGTGGAATATGTTTTAGAGGGTTGGTTCGTACCAAATATTGAAAAATTGTGTTTGGAAAAACTATATATTTGCAAAACTATAAATCGTTTTCGGTGTTAACTATAAGTCTTTGAACTAACCACTTGATAATTCTTGGCAAGTTGTGACGTTCAGCAGTAAATTAGGTACTATAATAATACTAAACATTAAGGGAATCGTAATTAAGAACCAAAGAGTAGATAATGTGTTAGGTCTTATGCAATACTAGTAAATATTTGGAAGGGTTGAAGGTAAAATTTTTGTCTTACCATCAAGAAATGTGATAGATATGGCCTCAAAATAACAGGGGGCAAGGTTGGTTAGTGAGACGATGGAGAATAAGCTTCATCGTCGAGAGGGAAAGAGCCCGGATCACCAGCTAAGGCCCCTAAATGACTGCTCAGTGATAAAGGATGTAAGGGTGCACAGATAGTCAGGGGGTTTTCCTAAAAGCAGCCACCCTTGAAAGAGTGCATAATACCTCATTGATCGAGTGCTCTTGCGCCAAAGATGAACGCGGGGAGCTTTACCAGACATCTCGGATTCAATGATTAAATCGTGTAAATGTAAAGAATTCCGGACATAAAGCGCTTTCCCTTTAAATGGATTATGCACGGCGCAAATATAGATTAGTCTAAGGGTGGCAAGTGGGCCAGTCGGGGTCCGGGACCGTGGGCTAAGTGGACTGGGACCGGTAGGACCGCTAGAGGTGGGCTTGCTCCTGTCTCGCGGGCCGGTTCTTAACTAGGAACCATTAGTACCGGGACTGTTTGGCCCGCCAAGGGACCGGACCGGTCCCTTGGCAGGCCCAACGGTTTTTTTTTAAAAAAAAACTAGCCGTTTGGCTATTTAAAAAAGAGCGTTGGCTATTTAGAAAATAGCCATTTAACCCCCCAACTTTGTTTTAACCCCAAACTTTTTATAATTATACTTTTTCCCTATTTTCAACTATAACCCCCTCATTCTTTCATTTTTCTTAAAAATCAATATCAATCTATCACAATCTCTCTCTAATTTTCTTCTATACTTGCTATTATTGCTTACTTTATTCCAAAAAATAGTAAAAAAAATTGAGGTTGTTACAATTTGTGAAAAAATTGTGAAGTTGGTGAATTGAAGTCTTCAAGTCTTCAACGATAATCAATTTTCAACAAGTTGTTCGTCAATTCGGTAAACTCGATCCAAATCTTAAGTCTTAATATTACAGTTTTGTTTATTTTATTTATTTGCTATTACTTGATTAATTAAGATGTCTTACTTAAGAAATATTCTTGGTAAAAATAAGAATAAGGGAAAATCCAAGACTGGCGAATCTAGTGGTACTGTTGTTCCTCCTCCCATGCCCCCGGCTCTCCGAACTAAACCCCATATCTTTCCTACACCTGCTATTCTTGTTACCGATAATAGTTTATTACAATTTATCGAGAGTTAATTTTGCCATAATATTGCACCCGGTGAATATTTAGATCATGAGTTAATGAATGCTCTCTATTCTAATAATTATAATACTATTGGTGAAATTGATGATGAGGAGATTGATCTCGATGAAACTCAAACGAATGATGATACACCCACTAGTCCTGCTCCTAATGTTAACCCAACTAGTGATAACGCTGCAAATCCAAATGATGACCCCATCTGACACTCCTGTTACTGCCCCTACTTTTTCTAGACAACCTAACAAACGGCAGAAAATATCTCATGTTTGGCCATTTTTTACTCAACTAGTTCTTCAAAATAAGGCTAAGTGTAAAACTTGTGGTATAGAGGGAACAGTAACTTTGACTAGACACATGAAAAAAATACCCTAAAGATAGAGTCAAATATGAATATCTGAAAGCTTTGGCCGAGGGAAAAAGTGTACCTAGTCCTAGTCAGGCTGACCCTAGTACCGGTCCAAATCAATTTCAACCGAAAATTAATACTGTTACCGGTGGTATTTTATGTTATGATATCTAAAAAAAGATCGGGAAGAATTGACAAAAATGGTAACTGTTATGTGCTTACCCTATAGCTTTCCTTCTGGCCCTTCGCTTGTGCATTATATTAGAAAATTTATTAATCCTACTTATAAAGGTTTTCCTCGCACAACTGTAAAGAGCGATATTTATAAATATAAGCATGAATACGAACAATATTTGCGCTATTTATTTACTCATATAAATTGTCGTGCTGCTATTACAACTGATATTGGTAGAAGTGGCAATGAGTGTGATTACCTTACTGTTACCAGTCATTGGATTGATGAGGACTGGATAATGCAAAAGCGCATAATTGCTTATAAATAATTGCTTCATGTCACATAGGGCAGTTTATTGCTAACACAATTACGGATATTTGCAAATATTTGTGCATTAGTGATAAAATAATGTCGGTTTTAATGGATAATACTAATAATAACACAAATGCTATAGACTTGCTTACTACTACACTAAATCCTGCATTTAGTAACATTTTTCATGTTAGATGTATTTTTCATATTTACATTTAATCATGGGTGATGGTATGAGAATTTTAAATATTCAAATTGAAAAGGTTAAAATGGCTCTTAACTAACTTTTTTATTCAAACCGTGGAAGTAGACTTAGAGTATATTTCAAAAAAAAGTGATGAATGTGGACTAAGAGAAAGAAAGGTTCCAAAACCTTGTCCAACTAGATGAAATTACATGTATGAAAGTTTGGTTGTAGCATATGAATATAGAAGCCCCATAAACTCAATGTTTAATGCACATGTAAGTGATGATGACTATTACCTTACTGTAACGACCCGACCGGCCGTTTTGAGCTCTAGCGCGTCGTTCGGGGGTTTGAGGGCTTAAGCAACTTAACTTCAGGTTTAAGACTTGTTGTCGACGCCCCCTTTTTCCCTCCCTCCAAAGAGCGAGAAATCGGGTTTACGACATTTAGGAAAGACAACTCTATTCCCGTTTGGGATTCAGTTTTGGGTTTGGAGAGTCGCCACCTAATGATTATAGTGCATTAGGACACTTTAAGAAAGAATTTGAGATGAAAAACCAGAGTTCGGGTAAGGGCTAGAAATTATCTCGAGGGGAAGGTGTTAGGCACCCCTCGAAATCCACTAGTGTGGTTCCCGGTCATGCTACAACTGTGACTTTAAATACAAACAACAAGCAGACAAGCAAGCATTGCAAATACGAGGAAAACTTTCACATAATGGTTGCAAATAAAAAGTACAAAAGGTTTAAAAAATACTAGAATTTGGAAGAAAGTAGTTTTATAATTAAAGAAAAAATGTACGAGTAAAGGGGAAGGGGTCAAATAATTGATGCAAGTAACTTAAAAGAGGTGAAAGAGACGGAAGTTTAGGGAGAAACAATACTAAAATTCAGACAATTAAAAGAGAGATTTTTCATGATAGGTGCAAAGAATTGAAGTAAAAGAAGAGAAACTGAAAACTGAACAACTTTTAAAATTCTGGAACAAAAATAACAAAGAGGGAGGGGGGTCCTAGGTTTATAAATCACATGGATCATCCACACAACACCGGTACCCAATTGCACGCATAGTGTTATCGTGTGATCATCATCTCCATGTCTACCCTTCGCTACCCCGTTAAGGTATTAAAGCGCAGAATAGTATCGTTACTTTTTGCATGCTATTACCCGTCTCAATCCTATCAGTCCCGGAGGCAAATGGACTACTAATCCTAAAGGGAGAGGGATTTGGGGGCTTTTAGAAGTTTTCAAAGGACAAAATGCTAAGGCGTCAATCAAAAACACGTAATGCAAATAAAGGGGAAGCATACAAGCAAATAGGGCTCAAATATGCCTCCATAAATCAGATAAAAGTCATAGAGTTTAGCATGTCTTACACGTACTAATTTAGTCTTAATTAAATAATGCGACGAGCGGACTGGTTCAACGCACATTTTTAGACGGAAAGTCTACATTAGGCTCGCTCGAATGCAATTGACTAAAACCGATCTGATTGATTAATTAATCCTTTTGTCTAAGTGTTGGATAGAACTAGGCATGATATCTACTGATTTTAGAAGTAATGCAAACTGATTATAGAAAAAGGTTACCCGTTTTAACAGAACAATACGAGTTCAGCAGTTGACGTAGCTTCTACTCAGATTCGAGATTTCCTATAGGCATGCTCTCTATATGTTTATTGATTTTTGACATCTTTTTAACAGAAGTCCTATGAACATGGTATCTATATGCAGCTTTAATTGTTAAACCTACGAACTGTTTGCCTGATGACGCTTATATATGTAGAGATGCGGAAGTCTATAGGCAGTATTTCTATATGTGAATTTGCAGAACAATTAGAAGTTAATCTCATAGGCAGGATATCTACGTGTGAAGTTGCAGAAATCAGAAGTTAAACCTATAGGCAGGATATCTATGTATGAAATTGCAGAAATCAGAAGTTAACCCTATAGGCATGATATCTATATGCTTTATTGCAGAAATTAAGTGTCGAATCCTATAGGCATGCTTTCTACGCATGGAGTTGCACAAATCATAAATAAATCCCTATAGGCATGATTTCTACCCTTGGTGCATAAAAGTAAACCCCATCCCCTTTTTTACTAAATCCCCGAGTTTATACAAATTATTACAGCCCAAAAGAAATAAAATTGGAATTAAAAAAGTACATCAGGAATCATCAGCTACATCCGAGCAGCCTAATTCAGACTTAATGTCTAATAATATGAGATTGAGCCACTTCCGAGATCCAGATTTCCAAGCCTTATCTCATCTAGGGTGTTTCAGAGATCCAAGGGATTTCAGGAACCCCAGGTAGTGCGTACACCCAAGATGTTAATCAGAAAATTGAGTTGTGCAGTGTGGAAGGGCCAGCCCTTATGTGTCCAAGTTCAGAAGGAGCTCAAGGGTCCCAAGGCAAGGCTCACACAAGAGGGGCAGAACCTAAGTTCTAAGAGCATAGTGCAAGTGCAATAAGAGAAAGGGGGATAGGGAATACCCAGGCAGGCTGGTGGTCATGCCCAGCCATAAAGTAGACTGGCACACCCCTAACCAAACCTGTTGGCCAAACATTTAGAGAGTAAAGACCTACTGGAGGTCAAGCTATGGTCTGAGCAATAACTAGAATACTGTCAGGCCAAAGCTTTACTCAGCACACACAATAAGGGAATAGGGATGGGAAACTGACAAAGCTTAGGGCCCAAAGGGTCCAGTTCATATCCATGGACAATAACTTCGAATATTGCCATATTTCTGAACCATAACTTAAAGCATATAAGGGGATACGGGGATTTGGGATTCATAAGGTAGCAAATAAATAACAAGTGACTGACAGGGTGCATACATAGATAAACATTAATTTACAAGGGAACGTATTACAGCATGCTAGTAACATATCTTGACTACAGAAACATGAGTAGAAGTAGACAGGAATGACAAACTGGAGTAATTAAAGAAAACATATTGTTGTTGAGGCTTGTAAATTAACTAGGACATACCAGTAGAGAAGCAAAGTGCAGAAAGGTAAAGCAAACACAAGTCCACAGTCTAGCCTTGGCTTTCAGCCGGCTAGGCAAAGCAACAGCACAAGTAGTAGTAAAGAAAGAGAGAGTTTTAAGAGTAAGTGTGTATATTTTGAACTCAAGTCGTTCGTGTGTGTTTAAAGAAAAGAGGGTAGGGTATTTATTATTTTGAAAACGAGTGGAGAATAAGGTAATAAGTAAAGTTTTAACACAAATATGGAAACAATCACAAGACAGAATCAATTAACACAAGACTTCCCTTTAATCAAGGGATTATTGTTCAAACGGATACTAACAGGGTCAAGATAAGGAAAGAAAATCAGTCTTTAAGCAGAATGGTTGTTGCCATTAAAGGAGTAGTAAAATCATACAATAGGTGTTTAAGTCTAAGTACAGGAATGTATTATTTTTGGAAAGGATTTGGTAAGGACAAACAAAGAGAAAGAATCAATTACCCCTTAACAGGCGAGTAAAAATCAGAATTTCACAAAGGAAAAATTTTGAAAATCAATCACGAGTTTGAGAATCAATCACAGAGGGACTCAATATATAAATGAAGTGCACAAGTAATAGACATGTGAGGCCAAGTTACGGCAAAATAACAGCATGTGGTAGTAACTAAAAGAAGACATTCGAAGCATGATAGTCAAGTTTCAGTGTTTAACAATAGAGAAGAAGATCAGAAGCATGCAAAGAGTTGAGTGGAAACCATAGTTGAGTTTGACAGGTAGTAAGAACTCAGAACCAAAAGAGTCACATGAAGAAAAGAGAATTGAACCACATTGCAATTTCAACAGACGAGTTGCACAAACAATTTCAAAGAAATCGAATAGTCCCCAAAGAAACTAGGGTTTTCGAAAATCAATCGAGTTTAGATGAGATAAGCAGATAAACAAATAAACAGATTCAGAGTCTCGGATAAACCCCAAAAATTAGGGCTTTCACTATGCTAACTCAGATATAGAAGAAAGGTAAATCAAACGAATATTAACAAACAGACTAAGAAACTCGAACAAAATCCCAAAAAATTAGGGTTTTCAACATGCTAACTCAGATAGAAAACAACACAAACAAAACACAGTAAAACATGTCGAGAATCAGAGAAGAGATTCGAAATAACTTAACATGAAACCCTAGTTGAAGAATAAAGAGTTTCTGAAAGCAAAAAATTAAAGAGACTTGAGAAAAATGCATAGAAGGTTCACACACACACAGATCCGGAGCAGATCTAGAAATAAATCGAAGGAACCTTAGAGATTAGGGTTTCGTAAGAAACCCAAGTGATGAGAAAGGCTTTGGAAACCATCGTTCTGAGCAGGAAAGTCGAAGGTCGAACTCGAATAGCCATGACTGGCCGGACAAAGGTTGAAGACGACTGGAGAACAGTCATCGAGCAAAGGCTTGGTCGGAACCCTTCAAGATCTGGTCTAGGACCTTTAGAAAATGAGCACGCAGAAGCCATGAGAGGCCAGTATAGGCCTCCGATGAGCCTGAGAAGCCATAGATTAGGGTTTCAGTGAGAGGCGGCGGCTAGGGTTTGATGTGAGTTGAGAGAGAGTTGAGAGAGGAGGGAATTCAGAGGCGGCGGTCGAGAAAAAATGAGGTAGGGTTTTAGGGTCGTTTGAATTATAAAGGGAAAAGGAAGAGGGGAGCCGTTGAATGGGTTAAATGGTGACCGGGTTGGGTATGATAGGAAGGGGTATGGATCGGGTTGCAAGTGGTAATTGGGCTGGGTATTTTTTGGGCTGAGTTGGGGTTAATTGGGGATTAAATTGATGCTATATTTGCAATTGAAATGGCTATGTGTTAAATAGCTGATTTTTCCCCTTTAATTTTATATAAAAATAGTTAAAAATGATTTTAAACTAATTAAAAGCACTGAGCTAATTAATAATATATAAACATTAATCTGAAAATACTGGAAATAATTTTATATGTGTAAAATGCCATTAATCGTAATATAGGCTATAACTGCAGTTGTGTGCAATTTAGCGTTAAAAACACCAAATGAATTCGTAAAAATATGCAAAAAATTACCTTAATTATATTTTGGTGTAAATGTGAGAATAAAATGAATTATTCACCAAAAAATAATAATTTT
The DNA here is from genome assembly GCF_001879085.1 of Nicotiana attenuata. Taxonomy (NCBI): domain Eukaryota; kingdom Viridiplantae; phylum Streptophyta; class Magnoliopsida; order Solanales; family Solanaceae; genus Nicotiana; species Nicotiana attenuata. The sequence continues at coordinate 275,526 of NW_017670961.1, forward strand.
GGGAATAATCATTGGATTTTGTTGTATTAAAATAAGCAATAAATTGGTTTTAAAAATCGTTAAAAATGCCAAAACTCTTGGGTGTGCTTATATATGCACAAATATGCTATTTTGAAAGTATTTTGGGTATAAAAATACTTAGGGAAAAAATTGGGTATCAACACTTGTACGTGTGGTCGGAATTAAATTTTGGAAGTTCAGAGTTGATTTGGAAAGAAAATTCTCATTTCGGAAGCTTAAAGTTGGAAGAATTGACTAAGGTTAGATTTTTGAGTAAACGACCTTTGGATCGGGATTTGAAGGTTCCAACGGGTTCGTATGATGATTTTGGACTTAGGCGTATGACCGGATCGGGTTTTGGATGACCCAAGAGCGTTTCGGGGCCTATTGTGGAAGTTGGCATTTTGAAAGAATTTTATAAATTTGGGTTGAAGTGCATTTCAATGTTATCGATGTCCGTTTGGGGTTCCGAGTCGGAATAGCTCCGCGTGGTGATTCTGGTATTGGGAGCGCGCTGGAAGTGGATTCGAAGGTCCGTAAGTCATTTCGGGGTCATTTGGCGAAAGCTAGAAATTTGAAGGTTTTTGAGGAGATTGACCGAGAGTGAAATTTTTGATATCGGGGTCGGATTCCCATTTCGGAAGTTGGAGTAGGTCTATAATGTCAAATGTGACTTGTGTGCAAAAGTTGAGGTCAATTGGATGTGATTTGATAGTATCGGCATTGAATGTAAAAATTTGAAGTTCTAAAGTTCATTAAGCTCGAATTAGGGTGTGATTCGTAATTTCGACGTTGTTTGATGTAATTTAAGGCCTCGAGCACATCCGTGTTATGTTATGGGATTGGTTTGTATGATTTGGACGGGATCTTGGGGGCCCCAGGTGTGTTTCAGAGTGGTTTCGGGTCAATTGAAGCTGTTTTGCAACACCTGTTGCTGGTGTCTGGTTTTCTTCTTCGCGAACGCGAAGTAAGTCCTGCGTTCGCGAAGAGGAAAATTTGGGGTTGCTAAGTTTGGCCTTCGCGAACGCGAGGCAATGGATGCGAACGCAAGGCAAGGGCTGGTCAAGCTTATGCGAACACGACGCAGTGCTCGCGAACTCAAAGAAGGAAGGGAGCTGGGTCTGGAAGTGCTTAGCCTTCGCGAATGCGGCTGTGGGACCACGAACGCGAAGAGGAATTTCTAGAGGCGTGCAAGTTTGGCCTTCGCGAACGCCAGGGGATTTCCGCGTTCGCGAAGGAGGGTCTCCTAGGTAGTGAAGTTTTATAAATGGGGGTTTTGCTCATATCTCCCATTTTTCATTTGGTTGGACGAATTATGGAGCTCTTGGAAGGGAAAATTTCGTCATCTATGTCAAGGTAAGTGATTTCCACTCATTATAGTCTAAATACATGGTTTGTATAAGGATTTAAGCATGGAAATTAGTAGAAATTATGGGGTTTTGGTAGAAAACCTAGAATTTGGTATTTTTGGATTTTGACCACGAATTTGGGCATGGAATTGAGAATAAATTATATATTTTAGTTCGTGAGGTTACGGGTAAAGTTTGTCTTCAAAAATTTTTCGGAATCCGGGCACGTGGGCCCGAGGGTGATTTTAACAACTTTTCGAGCGGAGTTGAGAATTTATTTAAACCGAATTGTTGTGAGTATTAGAGTATATATCTATGGAATTGCTCATTTATTGACTAGTTTTGGAGCGTTGGGCATCTGCTTGAGTCGTTGGAAAGGCTTGGGAGCCGGCTATGGAACTTCGAAAATATAAATTGTTAAAAGATGAAAATAAATTTGGAAATCTCCTATTAACAATAGAATTGTTTACCTGCTTCATGCCATTGAGTTTACAGTTGCCTTATAAAATTCATGATTTATCATAATATCGGTGTATTATTATTGGACATAGTAAGTTTCGTAGTCGACCTCTCGTCACTACTTCTTCGAGATTAGACTGGATACTTACTGGGTACACGTTGTTTACGTATTCATACTACACTTGCTATACATTTTGTTTTACATGCACATGTATGTCTAGTGACCTTGTGGGCGTAACGACGTGGTTGATACGGGGACTTAGATGAGCTACATCTTATGATATGATCCGCAGCCGACAGAGTCTCCTTCAAAGTATTTGTATTTTTCTTTTCTGTCCAATTTGTATTCTGGACAGTTATTGTATTTTATTTTATTTCCTAGTAAATGCTCATGCACTTGTGACACCGGATTCTGGGATGATTATGGGATATTCAGTATTGAAATTGGAAAACATAATTGTTTATTCTGTAAAGTTCATCTATTTCTAGTTAAATTGAAGAAAAGTTATGATTTTAAAAATATTAAAATGAGAATTTAATTAACTATTTAGTGTTGGCTCGCCTGACAGTGGTGTCCGGCACCATCACGGCCTTTAACGGATTTTGGGTCGGGACAACATGGTATCAGAGCACTAGGTTTACTTAGGTCTCGCGAGTTATGGGCAAGTCTAGTAGAGTCTTGCGGATCGATACGGAGACATCTGCACTTATCTTCGAGAGGCTACAGGGCTGTTAGGAGCACTTCCCTTCTTGATTCCCCATCGTGCGATTTGATTCCTTTGAGGCTTATGGCTTTATTTCCTTCCTATTCAATCTTACGCGACGTGAAACGCTTGTTATAATTTGGGAATCAAGGAATTTAAATGGTACTACAGATATGGTGCGGGATGTTTCTCCCTGCGTAGTTGATTGGGCTATTGTCATCGCCTTGCGGAAGGATATTCTATCATTTCAGCTCAGTAGTTGTACTTCTGAGAGCTTTGAGGCTAGGCACAGGTTTCTATGATGCTCATGAGTTGATATCGCACAGTATTGATGTGATGGTAGGGTGCTTGTCTATGTGTTAGGGCAGTGAATGACTTGAAATGAGGTTTACTTGGTGCATGATTCAGAGATTCGGTATTTTATTTTCGGCGGAGAAAAGGAAATCGGACTATAAATGTTCAGGTTTGGGTTGATGGGGTAAAGAGACTTGGTATTTTCGAGCGTGGAGTAATTTTCATCTGTGATGTGGTGTCGTTGTCCTTGTAAAATGCTTTAAGGTTCTCCGGTGTTATGGTCTTCATCAATTTGCCTTCGGGGCAGAGTAGTGTGAGATGGTGCCGGAGAAGCAGTTATCGGAGATAGTGGAGTGTAGAAGTTTCGGAATTCAAATGGGTATTTCTAATGTTGATGGCTCGAGGAAGATGATCGGAGAGATTTAAAGTTGGTAGCGATCTATTGGTTCAAGTGCTACAGAGATGGATTTTGAGTTAAGGCAACAACTGGGCAGTGAAGGATGATGAAGGACATGTGGGAGGTGTCTTACGGTGGATAAACTTCTAGAACTCCAAGTGTGAGAAACATGAGTTGAGTAGTTGCTTAAAGGAGTGAGTTTGGCCAAAGTGGGAGAGTGGAAGAGTAGCATATGGGTTCTGTGGTAGGATGACTACACGCCTTGAGAAAAGTTTAGAGTGATTCGGGATTCCTGGTGGATAGTGACTAGGTCTACGGAATTAATTTGGAATATTGGCTATTATACGACGGGAGATAGGATACGACAGAAATGAGTTGCCTGATATGAAGAAGGATACAACATGACTTTGGATTGGAATGTATTGTCGCACCTTCAGTTGATGTCCATGAGGAGTGAACGGACTTTACAGCTGGGGAAGGAGCACGGGCTCAGAATAGTTTATTGACTTCGTAGTAATTGTACCCCGAGCAGCGTCGTTGGAAGATGTCAAAAAGAGAATATCCCCAGGATGGTTATCTCCTGTGAGCAGGTTAGCAGTTGCGTGGTGTTGACGAAACTTCTATGAAGAATTCCACTAGCTATCCGGTAAGAGGTTGAATATATAAATGCGGCTAGTGATTCAGAGTGTCCATGAAATGCTAACAGAAGGATTTCAAGGAATTTGGCGGGTTGATTGTGTAAGATCATGTCAATGGGGGATAAGGAATCGTGGTGGGATCCAGAGTTATGCAAGAGTAGCTTCTAGATAAGTGGGAGCCCCCCCCCCTCCGCCTACGATTAGATTGTATGGTTATCTACTTGTGAGGTTTCTGGTCATCAGCATATTGATGGGTTATTACGACTAAGGAAAAGAGAAATATTAGTGGTAATTTAAGCAAAGGATTTGAGGAATATGTTCTATAATTGGCCTTATCCATTCATGTTCTGACTTTGGGAAGACTCAGGATTTATGCTTCGTGTAGAGGCGATTATACAAGGAAAGTGATTCATCCAGGTGTTCCTTTGAGAGGGTGTTCATGTGCTAGCAGAGCCTGGAAGTTTATCATATTTGGAAATAAGTCAGAGTGGGTGACTCTCAACAACGGTCCTAGTGGGCCCAAAAGTTAAAGTGCGGTGCCTGGGGATTTCTAGTCCGTGGTACGGTTAAGTATTGAGATTTTGCAGTGGATTATGAAAGAGGCTTGGAGTGTTCTATGTTATCTTCGGTCTGCAGTATAATATTGGAGGAATGGGAGAAAATAACTTTGGATTCATAGAAGAATTGTCAAAATGGGTGTACTAGTTGAAGATGCGAATATGCGCACCAGGAGGGTATGAGACGGTTTGTGGGTTTTGATACAACGTGGCCTCATGTTAAGTTATGCATGTGAGTTGTGGCGATACGTGCGAGGCTTGACGGCCGCCGTAATTGACTTTATTTGGAGGCATTCGAGTATTGTGGCCTGTTATGTGTAGATGGTCCCAGAAGAGTTTTGGTGGTTTAGGCTACTACTAGAGGATTATATTTTCTGCGAAAATGGGAATTCAGTCGCGTGCCGCTATGGTTCTCCTGAAATGAGTTAAGTGAAGGGTTTCTATATGATGAAGTGTGTACCCTATTAGTGGTTCAGGAGTTATGATGAAATTCTCGTACTTTCGTGTATTGGCATGATTTGGTGCCGTGAGTAGCATGGGAATTGGAAGTTGAGGATCAAGGTTGCAGTTCGGTGTTGACAAGAATGTCACAAGCTCGGATGAGCAGAAAAGGATTTAGATGTTTAAAGCAAGCTGGTATTATCTTTAGCATCACTTGAGATCGGTGTTATGTGTAAGAGACTTTGTGTATTGATTTGCGGATCCTTGATTTTCTTTACAAAATTAGTATGGCTGGTGGTATGGGTGTGCAGACTTGTTACCTGGTGCGGAAGGTCATGGGAGCGTATCCCACGAGAAGATGGTATAAGTGCGACAATTATTCACTTAATTGATTAAAGATTGAAACCAATTATGGAGATTGTGGTACTATCATTAATGTGAGAATTTATGCCTGAAGGGCGCTCGGTTCATTTGGTTGTGGACTCTGGAAGTTTGTTCCAGATTTGACAGTTGTCCTTGTGTGTCCTGGAAAGAGGTTATTGTGAATCCTTGAAATGTTATTAGCTCGGTACGGTTCGATCAGAACCGACTTGAGGTCCGTGGACGGATCTAAATAAGAATGCGGGCTCTATATCAGGCCGGAGGTGTTCATTTCAGCATAGCACTCCTTATGGAGGAGTATTCGGACGTTGGATGTTATTTCATCGTCGGCTATTTCATGTAATACTATATTGTGCCATGTGGGTTCTGAAACGGCTTGATAAATTGCATATGAGTTGAGGTTCCGCGTAGCTATGGTGTTATGTAAGTAGGATGGCTCTCGAGATTAAGATCATATATCGCACCTTAGTCGTGCTTGAGTTTTGTAGCGTATGGCGCTATCTGTCTCCCCAGGAATTTCATTATGCACTTCGCGTGCTTGTGGTTGATACTCGGGTATTTTACAGGTATAAGCATTTTAGCTCGGTAAGTAATTCCTTTATAGGTACCTTTATAGGTATTATGAGTGGATTGGGTTGCGCCGTAACGGTGTAATGTTGAGTAGAGTTCCCCCTATATCTATTATTGTGTGTTTTGCTTCTCACTTTCCGGGGAAGATTCATAACATATTTTCGGTGGTTTAATCAGTTACGACGGTTGAGTAGTTCATTCTAGAGTTCGTTTTCCTTATATATCATGTTCAAGTTGTGGCTTGTTGGCGCATTGATGGAGTCATATGAGATTCTTAGATAGTGTTTGTGGTGGCTTATTGCCGGAACGACTTGTACAAGGTGAGGCGAGATTATTAGACCTGGGATCGATGTGATCAGATTTATATAAGGCACATTAAAGAGTAAATATCGTTATTCAGTCCAGAATGAGGCAATGGTTCTTGTCGGGGGGAGAGACTCCATGAATTGTGATTCGGAAGGTGGTTATGGGTTTTATACATCTTTTCTGTCGTGGCAGCATTGCGGGAGTTGAAATAAGACTTATATATATCATGAGGTGCATTGTGAGCATCAGATTCGTGAAATTTTGGCTATTGTTATTAGAGGATGTTATTCTGGTCATGTAAGTTATGCAGTGCATAGTGTGGATTCAGCAAAGGTATGCAATCATGTATTGGTGCATCGCATAGAGATTGATACGGTGTTCGTATGATGGAAGCAAGCCTAGCAGAGAATTCCGGATGTTGGAATTGAGCTCTAAGTCCTATTTGGCTAAGTAAAAGGGAAAATCTTCAGATTGGCTCGAGCTAATGTGCTCAACTGAGTTGTGGTAGCACGGATAGGTGCACGAGGTGTTAACAGTGATTTCAGACAACTCCAGAGCAGTTCTTAGCACATTCGAGGACGAACGTATGTTTAAGTGGGAGAGAATGTAACGACCCAACCAGCCATTTTGAGCTCTAGCGCGTCGTTCGACGGTTTGAGGCCTTGAGCAACTTCACTTCAGGTATTATGACTTGTACGCGTAGTCAGAATTGAATTTCGAAAGTTCAGAGTCGATTTGGAAAGAAAATTCTCATTTCGGAAGCTATAAGTTGGAAGAATTGACTAAGGTTGAATTTTTAAGTAAACGACCTTGGAATCGGGATTTCAAGGTTCCAACGGGTTCGTATGATGATTTTGGACTTGGGCGTAAGTCCGGATCGGGTTTTGGATGACCCAGGAGCGTTTCGGCGCCTATTGTGAAAGTTGGCATTTTGAAAGAATTTCATAAATTTGGGTTGAAGTGCATTTCAATGTTATCGATGTTCGTTTAGGGTTCCGAGTCTGGGAATAGCTCTGTATGGTGATTCTGGTATTGGAGCGCGCCTGGAAGTGGATTTGGAGATCCGCAGGTCATTTCGGGGTCATTTGGCGAAAGCTAGAAATTTAAAGGTTTTTGAGGAGTTTGACTGGGAGTGAACTTTTTGATACCGGGGTCGGATTCCGATTTCGAAAGTTGGAGTAGATCTATAATGTCAAATGTGACTTGTGTGCAAAATTTGAGGCCAGCCGGACGTGATTTGATAGGTTTCGGCATCGAATGTAGGGGTCTGAAGTTCTAAAGTTCATTAAGCTAGAATTGGGGTGTGATTCGTAATTTCGACATTGTTTGATGTGATTTGAGGGCCTCGAGCACGTCCGTGTTATGTTATGGGATTGGTTTGTATAATTTTGACGGGATCCCGGAGGTCCCAGGTGTGTTTCGGAGTGGTTTCGGGTCAATTGGAGCTATTTTGCAACACCTGTTGCTGGTGTCTGGTTTTCTTTTTCGCGAACGCGAAGGAAGTCCTACGTTCGCTAAGAGGAAATTTTGGGGCTGCTGAGTTTGTCCTTCGCGAACGTGAGGCAATGGACGCAAACACGAGGCAAGGGCTGGTCAAGCTTACGCGAACGCGACGCAGTGCTCGCAAACGCGAAGAAGGAAGGGAGTTGGGCCTGGAAGTGCTTAGCCTTCACGAACGCGGCTGTGGGACCGCGAACGCAAAGAGGAATTTCTAGAGGCGTGCAAGTTTGGCCTTCGCGAACGCGAGGGATTTTCCGCGTTCGCGAAGGAGGGTCTACTAGGTAGTGAAGTTTTATAAACGGGGGTTTTGCTCATTTCTCCCATTTTTCATTTGGTTGGACGAAATATGGAGCTCTTGTAAGGGAGATTTCCATCATCTATGTCAAGGTAAGTGATTTTCACTTATTATAAGTTAAATACATGGTTTGTATAAAGATTTAAGCATGGAAATTAGTAGAAATTGTGGAGTTTTGGTAGAATACCTAGAATTTGGTATTTTTGGATTTTGACCATGAATTTGGGCATGTAATTGAGAATTCTTCAAAAAATTTTGGAATCCGGGCACGTGGGTCCGGGGGTGATTTTATCAACTTTTCGAACGGAGTTGGGAATTTGTTTAAAATAAATTGTTGTGAGTATTAGAGTATATATTTATGGAATTGCTCGTTTATTGACTAGTTTTGGAGCGTTGGGCATCGGCTTGAGTCGTTAGAAAGGCTTGGGAGCCGGCTATGGAACTTCGGAGCGAGGTAAGTCTCCTTTCTGACTTTGTACGAGGGAATTTACCCCATAGGTGAAATAATTCAATATGTGCTTCTATTTGTGGGGGACTGCGTACGCACGAGGTGACGAGAGTCCGTGCATAGCTACTATTATGCTTAAGTCCGGGTGGTATAGGGCCCAAAAGCATGCTATACTTGCGATACTTGTAACCTTATAGTCAGTAAATTGCTTAAATCATATCGAACGTGGTGAATGAATTTCTAAAAGGTTAAACTTCATTTTCTTGACCGTTAAAAGAAGATTGCCCTTTTCTTGGATAATTGCTCCTTGATGAATTCTTGATTGTGTTTTCCTTTTGTGGAACGGGCCGAACGTCTCGGCAAATTAAATAGATGCATCTATGGTACACGCAGTCCGACCCTCCGGTAGTGCACAATTTAAATATTACGTTGGATCGGGCCGTACGACCTCGACATGATTGTGCATGACTTAATTGATTATTTTGGAATTATCGATAATTGATGTGGCCTCATTGGCCGGAGATATAAATTGTTAAAAGATGATAATAAATTTGGAAATCTCATATTAACAAAAGAATTGTTCACCTACTTCATGCCATTGAGTTTACAGTTGCCTTATAAAATCCATGATTTATCATAATATCGGTATATTATTATTGGACATAGTAAGTTTCGGAGTTGACCTCTCATCACTACTTCTTCGAGATTAGACTGGATACTTATCGGGTATGCATTATTTTCGTACTCATACTACACTTGTTGTACATTTTGTTGTACAAGCACATGTATGTCTAGTGGCCTTGTGGCGCAGCGGCGTAGTTGATACATGGACTTAGGTGAGCTGCATCTTATGTTACGATCCGCAGCCGGCAAAGTCTCCTTCAGAGTATTTGTATTTTTCTTTTCTGTCCATTTGTATTCCGGACAGTTATTGTATTTTATTTTATTTTCTAGTAAACGCCCATGCACTTGTGACACCGGGTTCTGGGATAATTATGGGATATTCAGTATTGAAATTGGAAAATATTATTGTTTATTCTGTAAAGTTCATCTGTTTCTAGTTAAATTGAAGAAAATTTATGATTTCAAAAATATTAAAATGAGAATTTAATTAACTATTTAGTGTTGGCTAGCCTGGCAGTGGTGTCTGGCGCCATCACGACCTTTAACAGATTTTGGGTCTTGATGGAGATTGGGCTAATGTTAAAATGCTTGTTGATTATTTAAAAAAATTTTATATTGCTACAAATAAATTTTCTGGGCAGTATTATCCTACTATTTCTAACTGTTTAGTTTATATTGCAGAACTTGCAAATTTATTTGCTCATTTTTCAGAGGGTGGGAAAATTTATCAACTTGCTATTGATTCTATGAGAAAAAAGTTTTAAAAATATTTTTTCCCTATTCCCCCTATTCTAAAGGAGGTCCTCAATTTTGGTATGAAACTGTTTATAATGATTTAGCACTTGAAGATGATGAGTTGCCTAAACTTCCGGAGGCAATAGCCTCAATTAGAATAAATGCTCAAACTATTTATAATGCTTATCAAGTTGCATTAAATCATGTTAGACCAAATGTTCCAACTCCTTCTTCTTCTTTTGATTCTCAATATTCTAAAGAACTGTGGGAGTAAGAGGACTTAGTGCCTGGACGGGTTTAGGGGTTCTTTTGGTTCTAGTAGTAATGCCTTTTCACAACTAAATAAGCTTGAAGTATATTTGTCGCAGCAACTTGAGGAAGTGAATCCCGACTGCTCCTTTAATATTTTGCAATGGTTCCAGGGCAAAGAAAATATTTTCCGATTCTTTCAAGAATGGCTCGAGACATTTTAACTATTCAAACTCCAAGAGTGGCATCAAAGAGCGCTTTCAGCCAAGCAAGACTTTAAATCGGTGATTATAGAGCGTCTAAGAGGGAGAGCTTGAAAAAATCAGTACTTTTCAGAGATTGGATTCGTTCGGAAAAAAGAAATTTTAGACTTGCTGAATCACAACAAGAGGAAGACGAAGATTACGAAGAAATGCTAGCTGAACTTGCGGAGGATGCTGCTTCGCCCGACAATGGAAGCGGCAATGACCAAGCTACTTTTCCGCCACCGCCAACAGAAATTCCTTCGGACCTTGAAGGATTTATGAAGTTTCTAAGAGATAGCATGTAACTTGTATGAACAAAAATTAGTATGTATTATGTAACTTGTATTTTAGCACATCTTGATTAGTTCCTTTTTCTTCTCAATGGTGGTATTAGCACCTTGTTGTGCTCATTTCATAGGGTGAGGAAGACTAAGAATATAATAAAATTACAAGGCATTGCTTTGAATATCTTTTTACAATATTTTTGTCTTTAGATTTGAATTAAAAAATTAGGTCACAATTCTATAATAAATTTACAAGGCATTGCCTTAGATATTTTTTTAACATCTTTTTCTCTCTAATTTTTATTTAATTTTTTTAAAAAAATCACTATTTAGCCGATGGGCCCACTTAGCCCGCGGGCCCGGCCCGTCTAGCCCGGGACCATGAGTTTGTGGGCTCGGTCTGGGCCGGTTCCTACAAAAAAACCGTTTAGCCCGGGACCGCTAAGTCCGTTTATTTAAGAACCGGTGATTAGTCCGTCGAGTAGGATGGTTAAATAAAAAAACAATTTGTGTATGTTTATTGTAAAAAAGAAACCAGTAAGTGCGGGTAAATGTTTACCTTTGTCCAATCCATTCTATGCCATAGTTGGCAAAAACCAGTTTCCACTCGCCCACTGTAATACCGAAGTTTCTGCGGCTATTATCTTAATACTAATCATAAAGCCTCAGCTAATTTTGCTCTGGTTTTACCTACCTTATTTTGATTCATGCATTGACCTTATAATAATTATTTTAATAAACTAAAACATATAATTGGCAGGTAAGATTTTGGATTTTGTTAAGTAATATTTTCTTGTCCATTTCTTCATCTCTTATCCAATGGTTGACAAATTGCTGATGTACTGGTTAATATTCATCAACATTTGAAGTTTGCACCATACCACGTAATCTAACATGAAAAATTACAAATTAAAATAAAAGTAAAAAAGGAAAAAGAAAAAAGAAACTCAAATGCATTATTTTCAAGTTTCATTCTTTCGCTAACGATTTTAATTACACAGCTAAAAAAACCTAAAAATCTTAAGCTTAGGTTAAATCTCTATATAATATGTTAATTAGTACTCTTGTATTTTTTATCATTCCCAAGCTTAGCTACGAAATAGTTCAAGCTTGATATATAGTTATTAACATTCACATTATTGCATTAGATCAAGTATCTAAATAGAAAATTAAAAGAAAAACTCAAATTTGAGTATTTCTCTTCTAGTTTTTAATTTTCGGCAACGAAACATTGAAAATGAAGGGTAGCTGTGCTCTTTTTCTTCTTCTTAGGGGCCACTAAAGAAGCCGTCCAATGTGGGGTGGAAGAAGAAAAAGCAAAAAGTGCATTGATGACAACATAGGAAGCTCGTCACGACCGAGACTAAGTCAGAATTTGAAGTTTATAAATTTAAGAGTTTAAACTTTTTAAGTTATTAGTTTTTAATTAATAATTTATACTTTCTCCGCCTTAACTTATTTGTTGTGGTTTCTAAAAATAATTGTCTCAAATTATTTATCATTTTAGAAGTTCAAGACTAAATTAATTAATGTTTTTCCTATTTTACCTTAATATTAATTTCTCTAGAAGACTATAAATATCTCAATTATGAGTAAATATTAATTGAAGAGATTATATATTAAGACATAAATAAGGGTAAAATAGTCAAAAACTCTCACATTTAATATTTTTCTTAAAGGGCGTGTAAAAGAAACACGACAGATAATTTGAGACAGAAAGAGTATATATTAAATAAATTTCTTAAGACAAATATAAAATTTAGATCAAAATTACTAGGTTCGACCAAACATGCACATTGCTCTCTAGCTTCGCCACTAATCACGAGCAATGAATATAACGATTTCGTTCTTAATCAACGGTATCGAATTCAAATTTTAAGAATAAAACAGTTCTAATAGAGTATATATTTATCTTTAATGAACGTTACGTGAAGCAAATCCAGGAAAAAAAAAAGAGGAAAAATCTTGCTACTGAAACTATTTATATTTGGTAGTTGCAAAAATGTATAAAGTTTATATATTTTTTTATATATAACATACAGAAAAATATATATACCCCAAAAAACTATACAAAACATATATTATTTTTCGAATATTATTTCGAGAGCGGCTATACAGTATTGTTGTCGGAAAAAAGAAGTCAGCACAAGTGGACATTTCATCTGATATAATGATAGGTTCCAATCCCAATGCTTCTTCTGAGGATCCACCTTCCAAAAAAGAAATATCTCTGTCATAAAAGTACACAGACATCTATCCATCTTTTACCCAACCACAGCTGCAAAGTCTCCCCTTTACTAAAATATACTTGTAGTACTATTAAACAATATACACGTACACAACAAATTATCAACTATAGTTGAACTCTAAATTAGTTTATGATATGAATCTTCTTTATATATTTAATTGTATTTAGGTTCACCATTTTGATAGTACTAATAACATATCTTTTTCTACTAATTTAGATTTTTTTTTTAAAATTAGATGATCTCTAAATTCCGTTTCTACATGAATATACACGATTTAGCTAGAATAAGAAAGCGCGATCACTGGATACGTTGTTGTTATTGTTGTTGTTGTTGTTAAGAAAGCACAATCAGATATCAGATTAACGTGAAAAGTAACACGAGCTAGCCAGTTTTCGGACGGGTAATCGAAAAATAGCCAGCATTTGCAAAGTCATTAAAAAATAACCATTATTTTGCTGAAACAAGAAAAGTTCTAGCATAATATGCGGGACTATAGAGCTCCTGCGTATAAACTTCTAGCATATTATGTTGGAACTCCAGCACACGGAAAATTCCAGCATAATATGTAAACTTCTCACATATTATGTTGGAACTCCAACACATTATAAAATTCCAGTACATTATGCTGGAAGCTCATATGTAAAATAATTCGAACTCCAATATATTATAGTGAAATATTTCCGAATTTTTAAGAGAATTTTTTTTCAGATTTTATTTTTACATAAAAAAGTGGCTAAATTTAGATTATTTTTTAAACGGTGGCTATTTCAATTACAGTTATAAATCTGATTATTTTTTATTTTTTTCCCATACTTAACGTGACAATTAAATCTTAATTTAACTAGTTTGTATCAACTTTCAAACTCTTGCTTTTATTGTTTTGGTTTTTTTGTTCTTAACTAAATAGACATATGAGAAATTATAGGTCTTTTAAGATATATTCCTTCAGGTCTTCCTTGATGTGAATATAATGAGAAGAAAATAACAGAAACTTTAAAACAAAGGAAGGAAAATCAACCTTCTAATTGTCTAATTATTGTCTGTTTGGCCAAGTTCTTTTTGGCCAAAAATATTTTTTTCTTTTATAAATACTTCTTTTTAAAATTAAGGTATTTGGTCAAGCTTTTAGAATGAAAAAAATGCTCAATTATTGAGAAGCAAAAATAGTAGCTTTTTCCCAAAAGCACTTTTAAAAAATACACTTAGAAGCATTTTTGAAAAGTTTAACCAAATATTAATTGCTGTTCAAAAGTATTTTTTCAAGTTAGTTAGTCAAATATAAATTATTTCTCACCAAAATTATATTTTGAAAAGCACTTTAAAAAAAATACTTATGAAAAAAAAAGTACTTTTCAAAATTAAGAATTTGAAAATTGTACTTCATCTGATAAAGAATAGAAGGATTGACAATCAACTACATGTGAATATAATGAGAATAAAAATAAAAGAAAACTAAAGAAAGAGTTGGAGAAAAATCAACAAACCAAGACCCTTTCACTAACTAAAAAGGAAGAAAAATGAGTGACAATCAGAAACTTTGCATGTGAGTAACAGACCTCAATTTGGTGAATCATTTATTAAACCCTCAAGCAAAAATTCAATCTTTTTGTCAAAAAGAAGCTTCCCTTTCTCTCTCCCTGCCCCTTTGACTATTTTTGCAAAACAAGCCAATTCCCATTCAATCCAATAGTTTTGCACACCCCCCCCCCCCAACCCCCCAAAAAAAAAAACTTTTTTAAAACTTTTTCTCACGAGGTTAGTTAAGATCTACGTACACACTATCCTCTTCGAACTCGATGATGTAGGATAATATTGGGTATGTTGTTATTGTTTATCACGTTTAAATTTTAACACTATCAGATCATCAAACAATATCTACAAGTAAATCTCTTAAAGTGAGAACGATCAGGGTACCACGCGGGTATGTATACTAGTAATATATAAAAGGGAAGGCTTGGAATAATGGTACAGTTGTCTTCGTGTGACTTATAGGTCACGAGTTCGAGCACGTGTGACCTATAGGTTGAGAGTTCGAGCCGTGAAAACAGATACTAATGCATTAGGATAGCTGTCTACATCACACCCCTTGAGGTGCGACTCTTCTTTAGACCCTGCGTGAATATTGGATGCTTTGTGCTCGGACAATCCTATTGCACTTATAATATATAGTATACAATTTAAACTACTATTTCTTACTCTGTCCGGTCCACTTTAATTGATTTTTAGGCTGGTGTTACACATATTAAGAAATTCACCTTTTAGCATTAAATTAATAATGAAATCGACCAATTTAACCTAAATGTGTTCATTAGAAATATAACAAATGCTCCTTTCTTCTTTACTGTAAGGACAACTTTAAAAAAAAAGTTAATTACTATTTGATATTTGAAAAAATTAAATATTATAGACCAAAAAAAAAAAAAAAATAGAGTGAGGGAGAAACAAAGCTATAAATGCTAGTTGGTTTTGTGGTTTCTTTTCACCATTCATATCACCCTCTTTAACTTCTTCTCTTTATATTTACAACTGCACCACATACAAATATATACATTGATTTATAGCTCTATACCTCTTTTCTTTGCGTAAACTTTCTTGTTTTTCATATTTAAAAAACAGCCCTTTTGAAGGAAGAACTCTTGAATTTAGAAAAAAAAGTAAAAAAGAATGGATTTTTACGCGTACCCAACTCGTGCTTTTGCTGCTGTTTCAATTGTATCATCTTTTTGTATGAGGGATTTGATTGATAGAGCTAAAGATTTCTTCAGATTTGCTGTATCTGCAATTATTGGCAATGTGTTCTCTGCAATTTTCACCTTTTTCTTTGCATTAGGTGAGTATATTTACTTTCCATTCTTATGTAATTTTTCAATTTTCTTTGATTGTGTATCAGATTGTGCTTTTCTTTTTTTCTTCCAATTGAGGACTTGTGATATTTCATTTCTGTATGCATTTTGATGAGGGCTTTCACATGTGTAATCAGGGTATTTGGACATTTTTACTCTAATTGTCAATCTTTGCTTCCTTGTTGTGTCTTTAACTTGAATTTTAGGGTATGATATATTGCAAAGAATTGAGAGGTAGTATTTTTGAGTTTTTTAGGATAGATTCGGCTTTGGAATCAGCTAGTGATGCTTGCATTAGGGTAGGCTGCCTACATCAGACCCCCTTGGGGTGCGCCCTTGATGCTTGCATTAGGGTAGGCTGCCTACATCACACCCCATTGGGGTGCGGCCCTTTCCCGGACCCTGCGTGAACGCGGTATGCTTCGTGCACCGGGTTGTCCTTCTATATAAGGATAGATTCGGCTGTTGTACAGTTCAAGAATATAGCGGAAGAGATTTAGTAAATATAAAGGTGATTTTTTTGATTCAATGTATATTTTGTTTAGTTTATTCATCTTTTTGAGTTGATGAGCTAAAGCCTGATAGTTATGAATGAAAGAAAAGGTTGAGTCGTTTTTATTAACTTTTTATTATTATTATTATATAATCGACATGGCTCATTCATAGGGTGCAAAAGAGCTATGAAATTCAAGCAGGCATAAACAGAACCGTAGATGCCTACAAGCAATTATCAAAATCTGGTTCTTTAACAATCAAAAAATTTCCGATCTCATCTTTGAAAACAAGCTAAACGCTCTCTAAAGATAAGTCGATATGTTGACTATAAATAACATTAATTTTATTGCTGGTCACTCAGTGAGACTTCAAATACTCCTGAACAATCTCATTTCCTGTTACAAGAATGAAATGGCGATTTGCCGATGTTTTGGTGATTGTGTTTTAACTGATGATGATGTTATAAGGGGTACTTTTTCTAATTCTAAAAGATAGGACAAAATTGAAAAAGAAGATCTATATAAGCGATACCAATTAGTTGGGAATATGCTTTCGTCATGTTAGTACATTTACTCTAGGTCCTATGCTTTCTATGTTTACCATATTAAATATTTTTATGCCAGTAGAAAAATATAGAGAATTTCTAGTATAATGTTGGCTGAATTTAAATGGAGAGACATGGATTTTGAAGGTAATAATGAATGGAATTGGTTCTTGCAGTGGGCACCTTATTAGGAGCAATGACAGGAGCTTTGATAGGTCAAGAAACAGAAAGTGGATTTATTAGAGGTGCCGCCGTTGGAGCCATTTCTGGTGCTGTTTTCTCCCTTGAGGTCTTTGAGTCATCTTTGTTACTATGGCAATCCGATGAATCTGGAATCGGATGTCTTCTTTACTTGGTAAGCAACATAACTTCTTTTGTAACTTCTATATTTGGGATACCGGTATATTTGATAAACAAAGTGCTGATTCCATAGTTAAAAAGAGAATGAGAATAATTACACGTGAATGCCGAGCTATATTTCTTACTTCTTAGGTGTATGATTAATTGATGGATTGTTTGAACTGTACAGATTGATGTAATAGCGAGCTTGTTAAGTGGTAGACTAGTTCGCGAGCGGATTGGTCCAGCAATGCTAAGTGCAGTGCAAAGTCAGATGGGAGCTGTTGAAACTACATATGAAGAGGTCCCTAACATTTTCGATACAGGCGGGTCAAAAGGTTTGGCTGGAGATTTTGTTGAGAAGATTCCAAAGATTGTAATTAGCAACGACAACAATGTGGATGATACAGGGGAGAGAGTCTCATGTTCAGTCTGCTTACAGGTAAATTTCGTGTAGCACGTTTATTTGCTATTTCTCTTTCTGTTTGTATTACTTAACAATTAAGATTGATGTTTGTTATTTCTTATGTATTCAGGACTTCCAACTGAGGGAAACTGTTAGATGTTTGCCGCAATGTCATCACATGTTTCACTTACCGTGCATCGATACATGGCTGCTGAGACACGGCTCTTGTCCATTATGCAGAAGGGATCTATAGGTGGTTGTACTCGGTAAATAATTATATAAGGTTATTTTAATTTCTTCATATTTGCTGGTAGGGTTTCCCTCTATGTTTGTCATCGCATATATTATTTCGAGGAAACCTATGTAATTAGTGGCAAATATGCACTTTTAAGTACTGTTATTGTAGTTGATTACCATCAGTAGAAAGAATTTTGAGCTGTTATATAGAGCTCACTAGAAGGGGAGCCTTAGCGTAGCTGGTAAAGTTGTTGTCATGTGACCAGGAGGTCACGGGTTCGAGCACTGGAAACAGCCTCTTGCAGAAATGCAGGGTAAGGTTGCGTACAATACACTCTTGAAGGTCTGACCCTTCCCCGGACCCCGCGCATAGCAGGAGCTTAGTGCACCCTTTGGGCTGCCATTTTTATATAGTGCTCACTACTTCCGCTAAGTAGTATATTTTGTATCAGTGCGCTCATGTTTTGTGCACACCTCATGTAACAATAGGTTTATACTGACCTAATTATCAAATGCAAGACGTATTGCGCTTGGCCAATATTGTTTAATTTTTAGTAGCAATAGTTAGTTATGTTGCTTAACTTTCATTACTGAAATAGCCCCTAATAGCTGGATATTTGAGGCTGCAAGTTTTTCTATGTAATTAACCTTTAGTTGAAGTTTTTTTTGTTTAAACTTTTAGTTGAGTGGCTTCAACCAGATCTTTCTTTGGTAGAGTAACTGATGATAGGTTGTATTTAGCTGTTAGTGATAATGCTAGTCTGTTTCCTTATTTGGCTGTTTATACATTTTGTTTTAGAAGACTTCTAATGGAGAGAACTTCTACCTTTTAGTGCAGAGTGGTCTTGTTGCCACGGTCTACTGAGATTCAGCCTTTTGTCAGCTTCAATTTGATTATAGAATTACTTTTAATTGTTTTGCTGTTTTTCGAGAATGCCAGTAGTACTGAGCTTTAAAGACAAAACTATGTGCAAAAAAGCTTTCTATTGTATTCCAACTTAAAAAAACATTTCTATTTATATGAAATATTTTGTTAAAGAAAAATATTTTGTTACCCCTTTTCTTGTTCTCAGAGCTAATCACTTTTTAAAGCACACCCATCTAGTCCAGGATGAAATATTTTATTCGCATTAGGCCTCTACACCAGACCAAATAAGATGCGGAGAAATTCAAAAATAGCCAGATTTACCACTGGTCGTTGAAAAATAGCCAAGTTTCAAAAGTCATCGAAATTTAGCCACTTTAAATCTGAGCGAAAACACTGTTCAAAATCTGGAAAAATACGCCCGCAAATTTTACGGGAGTTCCAGCATAAGTATGCTGGAACTCCCGCAAATTTTACGGGAGTTCCAGGATAACAATGCTGGAACTCCCACAAATTTTACGGGAGTTCAAGCATAATTATGCTGGAACTCCCGCAAATTTTACGGGAGTTCCAGCAAGTATAATTGTCCAGTATAATATACTGGAGTTTGGAGCACTGGTGCTCCAGTCTCCCGCAAATTTTACAGGAGTTAGCAACGTATACCGGTCCAGCATAATATGCTGGAGTTCGTACACAAATGCACCAGAACTCCCGTATATTATACTGGACCGGTTCCTGTTGCAGTAAAATAGTGGCTATTTTTCATTGACTTGCTAAACGCTGGCTATTTTTCATTGACCAGTGTGAAAACTGGCTATACCATGATATTTTAACAATAAGATGTAGTTCATAAAATTCTAGAAAAGGTAATAAAAAATGTTCCAGTAATTTTTGAGCCATCTTCGCTAATACAATTAGAGTGTACCTTGTTTTAAAGGGATTCAACAATCTTTATATATGCAAAAATAATTTTTACCCCAAAGATACCTAATGGATTAGCCGAAATACACGCAAGCTGATCTAGTTACCACCGTTATTAAAAAGCCTTTCTAAATATGTTTTTAGTAGAAATAGCAACTTAAATTTTGAATTTTTGATCTTCTAGCAACAAAAAACGATTCCATGCAGTGACTTTTTCATACAAGAGAAAATAAATCAAGGATAGATCATTACATACAGAAAAAGAAGTGTCCAAAATAGGGGGTGTGCATTCGAATCGGTTTATCAATAAATCGAATTGATTATTTGTAATCGAAATCGAAAAAATCGAAACCTTATTGAAATGATAACGATAAGCATATGTACAAATCGATAATCGATAAGTAATTATCGATAAGGGTCAAAATCGAATCGATAAATCGAATGCACACCCCTAGTCCAAAATCCAACATTCAACAATCAATCTCCAAACACAAGCAAAACTGCAACACGAAATACTTTGATAGTATATCACATCCGCTGTTATTATTGCCTTTCAAATTCTGAGTTATGACGATAACAACAAGACTACAATAAGAGGAAATGGAACAACAACATAACCGGTATAATTCCACATAGTGAGGTCTGGGGAGGGTAGTGTGTGCGCAGACCTAACCCCTACCTTGTGGAAGTAGAGAGGTTGTTTTCAATAGACTCTCGGCTCAGAAAAGCATAAGCAAAAATATGAGGAAATGGAAAGAATACAAAAAATACAAGAGGAATAATACTTCATTCAGTTTTACACAATTTACAAGATATTAAAAAAGAATCGAAAGGGTGTACGTTAGGAATATGAATTAAGCAGAAACGTGATACTCGAGAAAGAACCTCTATAGAAATTCTCTCTTTCATTCTTCTTTGCTGCTCGAAAACTAAACAAGGCACCGGTGTTCCAAGTTAAACATAACATTGTACATCAAATGAATAAATTAGTGCACCTTCTATCGTTTCTCTTTAATTCTATCTACTACAAAGATGCAGATGCTCTCACAAGGAAGTTTTCGTGGATACAGCAGAGTATACAACAGAGTAAAAGTTTTTAAGTGGTACCGAGTTCTATGGGAGTAGCACAGGGAGCCAAACTTTTTGCTGCAAAGTTCATACCACCTCCTCTGAGAGATAAAGTGGGGCCCCTCAGCGAGCTCGCCCTACTTACAAGATTTGAATCAAGAAACACAACTATGACTGAGATATCATCGTGAAAATGCCTCCTAACACCACGATCAATCTTCTTCAGATCAGAATATCTCATCTCCCTCTTCTTTGCTGCTTCATGCAAAGCAGTTTTTACAAGCCTCCGAGCGCTTCCCTGAAGGTTGGAAAATTAGGACACATGTCATTGCTTTCAATAAGCAAAAGAGTAAATATTTATTATTATATAACTACACACCAAAAAAATTAATGAATTAATTTGGTATATATCCTTTTAGTGGATTTGCACGCCTAAAACACTGTGTTCCTCCTTGCAACCATTTCCTTGTTTCCTAAAAATATGCAAGGGGAAATGTTGAAATCTCTCAATACCTATGCTACCCTGCCTTGAATATTATTATACTAGTGATGTATATTTCAAGCGTATCTAAATATCATGTTTGTATAACATGAATAACACGTCATTCAATAGCAAAGCCCCTAGTAATGGTCTATGTTTTTACCCCAAAGAAGAAATGGACAAAAGAATAGACAAAAAATGAAGTACTCGTAAAGAAGTGCTCATGCAACATATATTTTTTCCTTCATAGAGTACAATGTCTGATCTAGAAGTGTTACTTTGTTCTCTCTAAAATGTGGACATTCCTGAAACTACTTGAGATCTCTAGACGAGCTTGCTAATAAGTGAGTAGCAGGAGCCATATCAATTATATCAGTGTGATAAAGGCAATACAGTAGCACCCAAGGGTGTGGCCTAGTGGTCAATAAAGTGAGGGAGAACCATGAGGTCTCAGGTTCAAATCCCAGCGGCAGCAAAAACACTAGGTGATTTCTTCCCATCTGTCCAAGCCTTGGTGGACAGAGTTACCTGGTACGTATTGCTGGTGGGAGATGGCACGTACCTCGTGGAATTAGTCGAGGTACAAGCAAGCTGGCCCGAACATTACGGGGAGATGGCACGTACCTTGTGGAATTAGTCGAGGTACAAGCAAGCTGGCCCGAACATTACGGTTACAAACCGAGACACCACGGTTAGTAAAAAAAAAAAGGCAATACAATAGTCGATGCATTTTCAGGAAGTATCACCAAGAAAAAAAAAAGAGTAAATCATAACTCGCTCGAATAGCACATGAAAACATGATCCGGAGAGACAAAGAAACAGGATATGTTTAACCCAACATTTCATTTAACACGATATTTAAAAAGTGCACCACCTAAAGCCAGCAACACAATTCTATTAGAGTCGATTTGCAGTTGAAGACTTTATACATGCAAAAGAAATATAAAAGAGAAAGGGAAAAATTAAAAGTCTCCTATAGTCAAAGATCTTACGCTTCGGGGGTTATTTTGTACTATATCAACTGCCTCTTGATTGCTAAGATGTTCCCAAAGACCATCAGAAGCTAATATGAGAAATTGATCATGCGGTTCGAGTTCTTGAACTGTAATTGATGGATCAGCGCTCAATATGGGCCTTCTAAAAGGTTCTTTCAACCGAAACTTCGCATACAAAGGCTCCCTGTTGTATTCAGCCTTTTTAAGGTATATATCACCAATAGATCTCGAAATCTGCAAGATGGATTAGAAATTAAAACCCATATAAATAGCTTAGTGCAGAAAATTAGCAAATTCATTTCAATGAAGTCCGGAATCCATGTAGGGGTCGTTTGGTTACCGGTTAGAGTTATGCAGGTATTAGTTATACATGTATTAGTTATGCAGGTATAAGTTATGTATGTATTAGTTATGCAGGAATAG
The DNA here is from genome assembly GCF_001879085.1 of Nicotiana attenuata. NCBI lineage: Eukaryota > Viridiplantae > Streptophyta > Magnoliopsida > Solanales > Solanaceae > Nicotiana > Nicotiana attenuata. The sequence goes on from NW_017670961.1 coordinate 297,868, forward strand.
GTAATGCAGGGATTAGTTATGCATGCAGTATTAGTTATGCAGGGATAAGTTATGCAAGGTTGAGTTATGTTGGGATTAGTTATGCATGGATTAATTATGCGGGGATTAGTTATGCGGTAGTTATATAAGGATTAGTAATATAAATGTAATATGAGTGTTATTTATTATTATCTTACTTTATTTTTATTAAAATTGTTAGTATAGTTTAAATATATTTATTTAAACAAAAAAATACAAGTTTGAATAAAGGGTATTCTTGTCATTTTGCGTTTTAATACAAGTATTACTAATTATGTATAAGTTATTCCACCTTCTACCTTGCATAAATAATACATAGATTCCCTCATAACTTATACATGTATTAGTTGTACATGTATTAGTTATGCGGAAAAGAAAACACATAAACCAAACATTGTATTAGCAATGCTATATTTTATGTGAAAAAGAGGAAAAAACAACCAAACATTGTATAACTTATGCTAGCTTCTATGTGGAGATTATTCTTCCCCCTTCTTTTAACCAAACAATGTATAAAGTTATCCTACATTTAATACATGGATAACTCCTCTCTAACCGGCTACCAAACGATCCCGTAAAGTATAGAAAGCAGGATCAAGGGTGACATCTATATCTGTCACATTTAATAACCAGAATGACCATCAAAGGATTGAAACAAACGATCTCGTGCACATAGTGCAACTATGATGTAATCCAAATCCCGCGGAAGAAACCAAGGACGGCCTTTCCTTTGACCTTTCTGATCTTTAGCACCATTACTTTAAATAAATGATAGTTTTACGCTCAACAAGTAGCTGGTTGAAGTTGAAACATGCACCGATGCTTGGGTCATTAAGTAAGTGGTGAAGTGCCTGTTGTTCCTAACTCACGATAAAATCTTTTTTGTCTTTTCGTGCATCATCTATGGCTATTTGGTCTATCTTGATCTGTCCTTTTTCTTTTTGGGATAAGTCTGTTTCAGTCTTGTATTTCCTTATTTCTCAGCATAGCAAATGAGAAAAGTGATTGCTTGTAATCTTCTGGTTAAGTTGGCACTTCACCTTTTGGTGGTTTAATTAGAATTCCTTTTTGATAATCATGAATTAATGTGGACTATACACTATACAGAGTCTGATTGTACTTAAATGAAACTATACAAAAGGACAAAAAACAGTCGTTTCCTTCTCTGGAAATTGCAGATAAGTTTGTTAGAAACAGCACAATAACTGGCAGTGAGCAGCAGATCAACTAATAACTTGAGTCATTGAGAACCAACATCCATCCCTTAATAAAGCAAACTAATAGAGAAGGAAAAACGGAGTTTAGAATATCAAAATATCAGCCAATATAGGGAGTGAAGGAAAGACTTATAATCTCTTTTGGGTTCAAGAAATCTAAAATGTCTATCTTAGTCAAAACCAGCTTAGAGTAGGAGTCACGGCTCATAAATTCCCCTGCATGTATAAAAGAATCTGATTGAACGCAGATAAAAGAACGCAATAATTGTCCTTGTATTCATTGCTAAGACTAGAAGATAGAAGATAGAAGATCGATGACATACAAGCAACTGCATACACTGATCAATGAGTAACACACCTTTTAATTGATCAACTATAAAAATGCTTTGAACTCTCAACATGATACTAACCATATCTACCTCTGAAATAATAACAAGAATGAGAAACCATATAAGCAACTCTATCCACAAATCATGAAAACACAACTATAGTCTATGTTACTCAAACTCTCCGAAAATGTCGCCGGGTGCATGTCGATCCTCCCAAAATAGAGTATTTTTGGAGGATCCGACACGGGTGCGACAACATTCTGAAGAGTCCGCGCAACATAGACTAAAGTACAGTTGCTCACATTATGAGAGATATACCTGAATTAGACCCTTGACACGCCATACGTTATGCTTCAAAACCACTATCTGTGAGTCATCTGGATGCATTGAATGCAACTCTTGTCGGACGGATTCAATACTCGCGTTATGCTCAGCTGAAAGCTGGATCGCAAGAACCTCTCCTGTAGCCTTCACAAGCCTTCCTAAAACAGCTCGGGAATCACCTACATTAGCAACATAAAGGGTGCCATTGCAGATCACCGCAACAAGACAGCAAGATCCAACAGCAGCTATCTGCGGCTTCGTTGGCCATTGCTTTGCAACCAGAGAAAAGAATCCCTCTTCTGTTGCTTGAAATGATTTTCGTATTACATCCACAGACATACAATTTTGTTCAGCTGCAAACCCTACAATATAAAAGGTGCAGACTGATTAATTCAAATGGCAAATAAGCTAATATGCTAGATATTTTAAAGGGCTTTTTTCATTTTTGTCGGTCGACATTAATTACGGGCGCTAGCCCAAATATACAAAACAGATACACTGATTATGTATATAACATGTATATGTAAGTATATTATATGTATATTTACACTTAATATACAAAAAATATACATTTGCCGCCTATTATTTTTTAGGGCGGCCCAAAAATGTAATTATCCCTATTTTAAATTTAAAAAAAATACCCTGGCATTTTTCTTATTAAAAGATTTACTACATAGCATTTAACTAGCTTACCAACATCATTCCGAACTACACTGGATTGATGCAATGCAATAGACAAATGAGTACTTTGGTCAATAAAAAAGGTCTAGTTGCTTACTCTTGAGATGCTGAAAGAGGTGATCATTGATATATCGTGATGTTTCAGGTCCACCATGACCATCATATATCCCAGCAAACGTACCGTAGGGGCCCGAATCAAGCAAGCTCAAAGAGCCCGACTCGATCTGGCTTTGATCCTCCAGCAAATTATTGGCCTGTACAACTGCCATTGAGAACTCACCAATCAAGTGTTGACCACTGTCCTTATACCAAAAAAGTCCATCTTGCCGTCCAGCTGCATCCGAACCAGCGTATACAGAACGGTCCGTTGATGGCCGCCAACAGGCCCTCAGGAAATTTATCAGTCTTGATAACATCCCTCATTTCATTTCACCTCTGCTCTACCTCCAATTCTTCAACAGCCAAAATAAAAGAGCAGTCTAACTAAACTCTAATTTGGTTATTACTCTCTTATCCTGCAAACAAGAAACAAGCATATATAACAAGAAGTTCAGCTATACAACTACTTCAAGAATCACAGAATTGGGAAAAGATCATAGCTTTAACCAATAAGAAATAAATCTACATAGTAAAACAGAGAGTTCCAAAGTCCAAAACCCAATTTTAACACCAAAGAAGAATAAACAATGAAGTGGGCTGAGAACCTCGGGTTCAAACCCAATACTAGGTGATTTCTTCTCATCTGTCCGAGCCTTAGTAGACACAGTTACCCCATACCCGTGCTGGTGGGAGGCACCAAGTACCCTTTGGAATTACTCGAGAGTACGCCCAACCAACACGAACACATCCCGACAAGTCCAAATACCCTTTATTGGACTTATCCAAAGGCTCGAAACACTACGTGCAGCTCAACAACTAAAAATGAAGACTCAAGTCAAACTTAAGGATCCTAATGTTCCAATTTTCATGCAACGGTGCCACCGAAATGCTACCGAGCCCCTCAGGTCCTAATCCGAACATATGCACAAGTCCAAATACATCATATAAACTTACTAGGAGCATCAAATCATGAATCAAAGCGCGAATACTAGAATCATGACCAACAACCTAGCAATTTTCAGACTACATCAGCAATGACAAGAAGCAAATTGGGGTAAAATTACACACTACAGTCTACACTGAAAACCAGTCAATCCTATTCTCACATACCCAAATGAACAAAACAACAGTAAATTCATAACACAGAAAGCACAGAAATCAAATAAAGTTCACAGCTTGGAGAATTACCTTCTTGAAAAAATAAGTAGAAAGATAAGACTTTGATGCAATTAGGCCTATATTACGCTATATTTTTTCTGGTCAGTTACTGAATCTTTTCAACTGATAATGACTGAGATCTGAAAAAAGACATAACAATCCATGTGGGTCTGAAAGTGTTAGATCTATAGATCCATCAAAGCTTCACCCCTTAACTATACACAGTAAAGATTGAGTCTTTTTTCCAGTTCTTGTTTCCTTCTTCTCTCTCTTCTCTGGTTTTACTTGTAAAAAGAAAATAGAGAAATTAAAGAGGAAAGAAGAAGAAAAAGATAAGTACTATAATAAAGAAAAAGGGAGTGTTGGGTGGGGGAAAGGTTTTACTTTATCTGTGTGTGATTAAACTAACTGAACAGAACAACACACTCTCTCTCTCTCTCCAGTGTTTATCAGTAAACAAAACCCAAACCCTTTCAGGAAAAATCCAACAAAATTAGATGGTTAATACTTACAGCTTGTTTGGATGGTTGTTACCTGTCATTTCATAATGTATCGTATCGTATTTTATTATATCGTTTGATAAATATATGTTTGGATAGATTATATCATTTTACCATCGTTTCATGATATTACACACCAGCAATATGAAGAATAAACTTAAAATATTATAAAGAAAAATTATTATATAAAAAGGTAGGATAAATGATAAAATAAAATTATTTAATAATAATAAAGGGTGACATTGAGAGAAAAAGACAAGGTAAAGACGCGACCACAACAAATCGATCGTTACATAAAGTGGCACATTTCGTCGTTATGTAACGACGGATTTAACGATACGATACAATAAAATTTAAGTAACAATCAAAACAAACATTATATTTAACATAACAATACGATATAATATAATGGGTAACAACCATCCAAACACGCTGTTAATAGACAGCAATGCTAAAGGTATGGCATATAAGTCAAATAAATATAGGTAAAATATTAAATATTTTTTTAAAAAAGTGATGATAATAGTTTCACGTGTCTTTGTAAAAGAATGAAATTTCATATTACATGTGTTGGAGTGATGTATTAAGATTAACACGAAAATACTTAGATTAAATAGTTTTCAAAAAGAAAAAATCTCATTATTTTCTAGATAAACTAAAAACAAAAATGTGTCACAGAAATTTGGATGGAGAGAGTATTATCTTACTACTTTCTCTCTCCAAATTTATATGAAGAGGTTCGGAACATGAGGGTCAAAAATACTTAGCTAGCGTTTGGACATAAATTTAGTTAAAAATTTTAAAAAAAGGTTTTGTAGGCGTGTTGAAAAATAATTTTTGGAAAGTTGAAATTATTTGAATATACAATTTATTTGAGACAAAAGTTGAAGTTTTGTGGATGCAAGAAAAATTTTCACCTAAAAACTGCCATAAACTCGTTTTTTGGGAACTTGAAATTTTTTTCAAAAACTGATTATATTCTATGAACAAATAATATTTTTAATTTTTTTTTTTTGAAAGAAAAAAGTAGCCAAAATCTATGGGCAAACGGGAGCTTAATTTTGAAATGTGAATTTTGGTATAAATTTTTTAAAAAAATTATTTTTATATTTGATAGTTATATAAAAAGAACTACTATAAGTCAACATATTTAATTATTCAAATTTATTTAAAAATTTATAGTCAAAGAAAAAGTATTTGACTTCCGCAAATAATAACATCTCTTAAGTAATAGTAGTATGTTCTACGACACAAGAGCATATATTTCCAAACATATTGTACAACACTGGATGAATTTTTCTAAAACTTTAGTAGTATATATAATTAGAGGTAGAGCCAACATTTAATGTTTATGGGTTTTGAATTTACAACCGAACTCATAGCTCGTTAGTTAATGGGTTAGCAATTAAGTATTTATACATATTTAATAAATTTTCTAGTACAAAATATAGGATCTAAGCAAAAAGTTATTGAATTCATCTGACATGTAAATAACACCCTCCCTCCGCCCCAAAAAGTAATATGTATACAGAGTCATTAAGAAAAGTGATATTATTTGATGCTCCAAAGTTTGAAATATTAGTTATCCCATTTACAACATCTATGACTTTCTACCAATGTCAAATTTATTTTTAGTTCTATTGTTCATTCAACCATAAAAGTGAAACAAGCCATCGGAAATTTCTTTTAAAACAATTTCTACTGCCACCTTGATTTCTCCCAAAAAAAATTCTCGCATAATTCAGAAAATAATAATTATTACTATACTTTATTTATTAGGTTGGTATACTGGGTGCAAAATTTTCGTCCCATAGTGATTAATGACTAACATTTAGATTGCATCTCAATCTACTCATATCACTTAAATGCTACTAACTATTTCCATGATTGTATCATTTGTCATTTTCTTCTAGTATTTAAATTGTTGATGACTGTACCAAAATCTAAATCAATTATTAGTAGGAATTTCTCACAATTTTAAAGAATTTGGATCAACCCATAGTTGAAAATAGTATTGTCAATTTCCAGCCCAATACCATCTCATCACTTCTACTTGTGAAAGATTTCAGAGAAACTAAGAAGCTTAGTGATAGCATAGATAGAGAAAAACAAGGGATTTTTTCATTCCTATACACTATGGGAAACTTTATTACCCTAAATATTCATGTTTAGTAAATTACCCTACCTACACAAGTTTTGTTTACAAAATATATACATTCCACCTTAAAAGGCTCACAATCCAGTATTAGTGCCTACAATTAAGGGATATAGTTATACCCTTTACCTTTTTTTTGGGAGTTATCCTCGAGCTATCTCAGTTTTTTGTGGATGTCCTGTTTCCAAGTTCAACACAATTCTCCCAACATGCTAATATTTCGGTTCAACATTTGTCGTATACCTTTCTGCAGTATTTCAATACAAAACCTTACGCTTGTGACCCATCAAGCTTGCCTAATTAAGTACCCCCAAAACAAGGAAATTGATGCAAAGTTCCGAGAAGAAGCGCGGAGATGGAGGTCGAGTATTAGGGTTGTAGGTTAGGAGGTAGTTGAGTCTTGTCTTATGCCATAACTTTGGGAGACTAGTTTGGTAGGGATAATATTTTGCTTTTGCTTTGTATCACTCTTCTTGATTTCATGTTGTTCTTATATATATTGTGACGACCCGACCCGTCGTCTCAGGTGTTACTGCTTCGTTTCTCCCATTTTATGTTTCCTTATGTTTCGTTATCGGTATGTGGTGCGTTAGAGTTGATTTGGATTGATTTTGATAAGAAGTGAGACACTTAGTCTCTTTAAGGAAGGCTTAAGTTGGAAAAGTCAACCGGACGTTGACTTATGAGTTAGAAGGCTCGGATGTGATTTCCGGTGATTCGGTTAGCTTCGGAAAATGATTTGTGACTTAGGAGTGCAATCGGAATTGATTTTGGAGGTCTGGTGTAGAATTAGGCTTGAATTGGCGAAGTTAGTATTTTGGCGAATTCCGGTTGATAGATGAGATTTTGATCCGAGGGTCGGAATGGAATTCCGAGAGTTGGTGTAGCTTCATTAGGTGATTTTGGATATGTGTGCAAAATTTCAGGTCATTCGGAGGTGTTTTGGTCGGGTTTTTGATCGAATGCGTAATTCGGAAGTTTTTAAGAAACTTAGGCTTGAATCCGATGTGATTTGATGGTTTTAGCGTTGTTTGAAGTATTTGAGGATTGGAACAAGTTTGAATAAGGTATCCAATGTTTTGAAAGACTTGAATGAAAGTGTTGCCCACCAAGTATTTGATGAAATTCTTGAAAGAAAATTGTTGATTGCCGGTGAAGTCTGAGTAGCTGAGCATTGTTTGTTGGCGCTAAGGTATGAGTG